>NC_079225.1:20883787-21151287 GCF_029633865.1 Lampris incognitus | reverse complement strand
CTACACTATGTTGAAATTGCATCACTGCATGAACCTTTTCTGCTATGTTAAATAGATTTGTGATCTCTACCTCTCTACTCTGAGGATGACCTGCACTGGAGGGAGTCAGACAGGGTTGCATAGTTCAGACAGTAGCTGCTGGTAGCCAGCCTCAAGCAGGCCTCCAAATGATCATCTGTCATGGTGGAACGGTATTTGGACTTGATAATCTTCATGTGAGAAAAGGCTGACTCACACAAATAAGTAGAGCCGAATAATGCCGTCAAGGAGGTTGCGCATTTCCTCATGTTTGGGTACTTGTCCTCTATAAGTAAGTTCCAAAACTCTCCATGCGCCCTGGACTTAAGCTGAATGTCAGCCTGTACTGTCAGCATCTCATCCTCCACTGCAGACGAGTTCAGGTGAAACAGTGTTGCCATTTTTGAGGCGAGGGAATCCACCTCTGTATCTTCCCCAAATGGGTAGCACATAAATGTAGCGATTGGCTCAAGCAAAGCAAAGTCTTGAAACCGTTTGTCAAAGTCTGACCGGACATTTTCAATCTGCTCTGTGTAGCGTGCACTGTCAAGTTGCGCACACGCCCTCCCTTGCTTCTCCAGCTCTGCTGCGAGGTTTTCGGAAGTTTCCCAAATCACGGCGCTGCAACTTTGAGGACAGAAGTTGCATTTTCCGTTTGAAAGCGTTAACTGAGTTGATGATGTTTACCACGCTGTTGTCTTTTCCTTGCAGCTCTAAATTAAGCTCGTTCAACATGTTGGTTAAATCAGTTAAAAACGCCAAGTCTAGCAGGCACTGGTGGTCATTAAGTTGCTTGTGTTCCGCATGTTTAGTGATAAGGAGAAACTCCTTAATCTCCGGACAGAGCTCTTGAAATCTCTGCAAGAATCTCCCTCTACTAAGCCATCTCACGTCAGTGTGTAGCAAGAGGTCAGAGTAGTTACAGTCAGCCTCTTCCAAATGTGTACGAAACAACCGTCTTTGAAGAGACCTCGCTTGAATAGAACAGGCGATTTTGGTTGCCGCATCCATGATCTCTTTCATGTTTAGCATTTTTGCGCATAATTCTTGTTGGTGTATTATGCAATGGTAATTAAGGAAGTCAGGGAAAGCATCGTCCTCCCTGCACTTGGCAATAAATCCATTCGAGCGGCCCACCATAGCAGGCGCACTGTCCGTGGTGATTGACACCAGTTTACACACTGGGAGCTGGATTTTATCCACAAAGTTTTTGAAGGTCTGAAAAATGTCCTCTCCCCGCATGTGTACCTTCATGGGTAGTATTGTTAACAGCTCCTCTTTTGCGGTCATATCTTGAAACACCATGCGAATGAAAATGCACAATTGGGCCGTATCACTTATGTCCGTAGACTCGTCCAATTGTAGTGAGAAACACTCGCAGTCCATGATGTCCCTCCAAAGCTGCTGTGTCAAATCATCGCCCATCACTTCACAGCGCCTTGTGACGGAATCTCTTGATAACTGGAGAGCTTTGATTGAAGATATTATTTCTGATTTGTTTTTAAAGTCCCGAAACAACGAATCTGCTGCCTGAAGGAAGGCCTCTTTTATCATCTCTCCATCTTGGAAGGCCTTCTTATGCTTAATGATGGAGTGACTCACCCGTAAAGATGCTTCGGTGGCTGCCTTTGCCTTTGAATTCGGCTGCGTGAAAAGTGACTGCTGGGCGATTAACTGCGATTTTAGTTCCCTCACCTTTCTCTTTCTCAGCTCGCTTTTCGGAGGGAAGTCATTGTCATAGTTTTTATGAACAGTTCGAAAGTGCCTCTCCACATTTCCTTTCTTTGGGATAGCAATGCTAGACTGACAGATGAGACAAACGCATTTGGAATAAGACATGGTGAAAAAAAGTCCTCCTCCCATTCCACATGGAAATGGTACGGTTTTTGTTTCTTGCTAGGTCCGGCTACCCCACTCATTTTTGTTTTGTTTCACTTTTTAGTAGAATTTTTTTTAGATAGTTGAACTAGCTAGCTCGATGCAGTTCTGCGTTAGCTCACGTTGTGGGCATGTGAACTTCAAGGTACATTCGAGAAGGGCTCTGGTTGTTATGGTAACCTAATGTAACAAAGTTTTAGGTTCTGCTCTAGAATCTTTGGTTTTAGGCAACAGCAGACTGGCCGTCCTTTACGTCAATCAAAAGGCAAATGCCAAATGGAGGACTGATGATAGGCTAATGTCTTGGAAAAAAAAAAGTTTTTTTGGAATGTCATGGAGATCTACCAGCACTGCCTTCGCGATCTACTGGTCGATCACGATCGATGTAGTGGGCACCCCTGGTGTAGACTTTACCGTGGGGTTTTCTCTTCATGTCGAGAGACCCTGGAGCTTTGCATATTTTTCTTTTGCCTTATTCATTCATTCAACAACCTCATTAATTGGTCTTTATTTTCCCATGTTTATTGCAAACGGACGCTGCAGTGTGTATTGTAATTGGTTCAGTTTATGGGGGGCTGTGATTTGATGGCGTTTTGCAGCGATGCATTGTCATATATGATTTGATTCCCAGTATGTTAATTTTGGAACTAGTGTGTGTTTGTGTGTGTGTGTGTGTGTGTGTGTGTGTGTGTTGGGGGGGGAGGGGCAGTGTATTAAGCCGTGGGGAATTTGATATTGCAGCATTTTGCCTGAATCGCGATGTTGAAGCATAAATGAAAGATGCTGTGATGAGGTCTGATGTAATGATGCTCCATCTGAATGCCTGACTTGGACCTGTTTGGATGTTAACTCGGAACTTTACACTTTTTTTTTTTTGGAGGGGGGGATTTTCCCCCCCTTGTTCTTCCCAGTTGCACTTGGCCAATTAACCCACTATTCCAAGCCATCCTGGTTGCTGCTGCACCCCCTCTACTGGTCCGGGGAGGGCTGCAGACTACCACATGCCTCCTCCCATACATGTGGAGTCACCAGCCACTTCTTTTCACCTGACAGTGAGGAGTTTCGCCAGGGGGACGTAGCACTATCCCCCCCCCACCCGAACAGGCACCCGGACTGACCAGAGGCGGCACTAGTGCCGCGACCAGGACACGTACCCGCATGCGGCTTCCCACCTGCAGACACGGCCAATTGTGTCTGTAAGGATGCCTGACCAAGCCGGAATTAACACGGGGATTTGAACCGGCGATCCCCGTGTTAGTAGGCAACAGAATAGACCGCTACACCACCCGGATGCTGGAACTGTACTCATGTTTTAAGCTTTTGTAACGCATCGGGCTTAAAATAAATGATTTTGTTTTACGTTTTCATTGGATAATTGTAGTTTTCACATTTTATTGTAGATAAGGGTGGATGGAGTCTTAAACAACTGTTGTCTGTGAATGTCCTCATTCATCCAGGTCATGGTTATCCAAAGGAGTTGAATCAAGTGCAACTGGACTTGGTATATATCCGTGAAGACGTTTCGCCTCTCATCCAAGAGGCTCCCTCAGTTTGTGCCTTTCTGACTAGACCAAGCTAGTCTGACTGGCTGGTGATGAGACTCAGCATTTATCCTCTAGGAGTCGCTGTCAGAGCTATTGATGTGCGTGGCTCTTTGTGATCCGATGTTTACCAACACCTGTCGCTAACAGAGCCAACTGTTATGTCGAACTACCAGAGTTCTAATATTGTGGTATTTGAAAAAGGAAAAGTGTCAAATTGGCACTAAAATATCGTTGCATTATTGAATGGGGAGGTCCCTGCCGAGCCGATTCCCAGCCGTAGGAAGCAGCATCAAAGGAAGCAAGTGACCAACTCACTGAGAGGTTGTCATGTACCGGTCTAGTCCTGCTCGCTCTACAACGTGTCCCGGTCATTTTCATTAAATATACACCTGCTGTTTAGTTTCCCTCTCCTCCCCTCGTGTTTGTTCTCTTAACAGTTTCTTCCCGCTGTAACTCAGTCCTCCCTTGCTCTCATGCTCTTTCACCTCTCCTTTTCTCCCAGATGCTGACAGACAGGATGCCATCAACCTATTCCTCCAGGTCTACCAGCCATTGGAGTCCAAGCCACACCTGTGGGAGCTGCCCACCGACTTCTACCTGCATCAGAGGAGTACCATGGCCCTGCCCCAGGAGAGACGCAGGTACACACACACACAGACACACACAGACACACACACACACACACACACACACACACACACACACACACACACACACACACACACACACACACACGTGTTGGTGGCTATAGTCTGCAGACTGTTGTGTGTGTGTGTCTGTGTGTGTGCTTGTGTATATGATGTGTGGTGGTCTTTGAGTGGATTGAAAAACCTTGCGGGAGATCACACCCGTACTTGTGTTGCCGGAATTGCTTTTTAAGAGCCCAGGCTTTATAAATTGGCTGTGGGTGCTGAGATTGTTCACGTGAGAGCGACGGCTCATGGAGAGGCTTCTTTTGTGGGTTTGTTTGGCTGTTCCGTTTTAGGGTTGGGTTTTTTGGGGGGGGTTTTAATTTAGGTTTTTTCGCATACTGCAGCATTCATAAGGGTTTCAAAGCACAAACATTTTTACAGGGTTAATTTGTGAACTGTTAGATTCCATATTACATAATAACTTTGTGGTACTTTCCACAGAAGGTGCTCTGTTTTACTCCAAAGGGACAAGTATCTACAGTGGTCCCCCTCATACTCTACCCTAAATTGAACATATTATTTTAAGCCCCAAAAAGTATACTGAAGTATGCTTTTATCATTTCCTTCAGCTGGTCTTCTTTTATTGTCAAAAGTAAAACAACTTATACTGCATTTTACTGACGTTTATGTGCTCATCCAACAAAACACAACCTGCCGTTGCCTTTTATTGCCAACATTTCAAGCAATCAATAGTAAAGGGTGCCATGGTAAAAATGAAAAATCCAGGGTGAGAAATACTGGGGAGTCACGTGGAGCTCAGCTGCTTGTGGAAAGACCGGCGCTTCCCTGAAAACATGCTTTGGGTACTTATATAGGGGGTCTCTGGAATATTAATTCCCAAATTGTTATAGCCACAATTTTGCTATGTGCATTGCTACCTTGTTTTCTATAGCAGTAAATTATGTTGTGCATGCATTCTTGAGATCCATCTGTGCTGTTCCTGTCATCACCATCCAAATGGGGCAGCGCAATAACAAACTGACCATAAGAGAGGAACTACTGCTGCGTGGCCTTTGCATTTGACCTGTCCCTTTCTTATTTGCAGGGAAATTGTGCTCTGTTCTCTTTGGCTGTGTCGTATCAGAGGCGATGCTTGTTTTGATATTTGTCTCCAAGGCACGGATTTGCTGATATAGAGCAAGCATATGCTTGCATCATGGCTGTTTTATTACCGATGACTGATTGTAAGCCTTCTGTGAGGCACACCATGCAATAAGCAAGTTTCCCAGAAGGCAGCAGTGTGGTTGGGACCCTGGTCAAAGCCACAGTTCCGGGGGTGCCTCCATCACCGAATGGTTATACTGCATACCACATGGTTGCAACCATCGCCGATTCGATTCCAGCCTGACCTTTGTTGCTTGTCATACCCCCCCCCATTTCCTGTCTGCCTTTCACTGTCATTGTCTAATAAAGGTTAAAAAAAAAGAGCCATAGTTCCCTTACATTAGGTGGAACAAATATTCTGTCCCGTTTGGTATTTATATTAATGTCTTCTTCCTATGCTGCGTTGTATGTATATTGCTATGAGAAATTCTTTTTTGTTACCTTTGAATGCTCTTTGGCACAGTTGTACATCACAAATGTAGTCTGTTTACCTCTGGCTTGTTCACCTCATAAATTTTGACCTAGTTGTCAGTTTCTGTATTTGTTTGCGTGTGCACCATATGTTCTTTTTGCTTTTAATTGTCTTGCTGATTATACATAACAGGCCCAGATTGTATTTAAAGGTGTCTTGTTTATGGAGCCAAAATAGGCCACGGTACAGTGCCATCAATAGAAGCAATTGGCATGTCAAAATTTTTCATTGAATTTGGATGTGAGAGTGTGCTTTCGCTCTTCCGTTCACTTAAGTAGCGAATCGCACATCAAATCATCATCACTGTTTTCTCTAAGCTTGGTCGTTTTGAATAAAAAGCAGTCGTATTCAATCTGAGCCAATTTTCATATCTAGGTTACGCGGCCTTGGGGAGTCAGTCCATGGTAGTATGCCTCATGTTGACTGTCTTTGAGCCCTAGCTTACATCTGGCGCAAAGCGCAGCGCGAGTGTCTTTGCTGGTTTCAGACCAACGCAGTTGTTATTTCCCTGTCCAGCGCCCACATTGTTTAAATAGCAAATGTACTTGTGCCCATTTGAGCACCCATGGGCGTGTTGGTCTTAAAATTAGGTGTGGTTAGGCACATTCATAGACATGCTCTGTTAACAGTTTCTTCCCGCCGTAACTCGGTCCTCCCTTGCTCTCATGCTCTTTCACCTCTCCTTTTCTCCCAGATATTTTGAGGCAGTGAAAAGCGATTGTGTGATTGACCAAAAAAACCTGGTCTAAAGTCTATGGCGCAGTATTTTCCTGCTGCGCCTACATTGGCGGGTGCACAACGCGCGTACATTCTGCTTGTTACTAACATACGGACATGCGGCAGTGCACAAACATGCAAAAGATGACAACTAAAAATATTACAGGGGGCTTCCAGGTAGCATAGCAGTCTATTCCGTTGCCTGCCAGCACGGGACTCCCCGGTTCGAATCCTCATATTACCTCCGGCTTGGTCGGGTGACCCTACAGACACAATTGGCCGTGTCTGCAGGTGGGTAGTCGGATGTGGATATGTGTCCTAGTCGTTGCACTAGCACCTCCTCTGGTCGGTCGGGGCGCCTGTTCAGGGGGGAGGGGGAACTGGGGGGGAATAGCGTGATCCTCAAACGCGCTGTGTCCCGCTGGCGAAACGCCTCACTGTTAGGTGAAAAGAAGTGGCTGGCGACTCCACATGTATCGGAGGAGGCATGTGGTAGTCTGCAGCCCTCCCCGGCTCGGCAGAGAGGGTGGAGCAGCGACCGTGGCTCGGAAGAGTGGAGTAATTAGCCCAGTACAATTGGGGAGAAAAAGATGGAAATTCCAAAAAAAACAAAAAACATTACAATGTGAAAGATTATTATTGTGTACATCACAATATTTAAAAAATAAATGTCACAATGGATTCTGAGCTTTGGTGGATTCCTGCTGCTCCTGTAGACGGTCTGCTCGCGCGCTTTCACTTCGTGCATGAGCAGACCCATTTCCTCCGCAGAGAGCCGTTCGTTTCTCCAACTTGCCAAATCCCCCATTATAATAGCCAGGTGCAAGTGCACCTGGCTTTTAAAGGGAATGGGAGATGACAATCTGATTGGTTTAGTTCATGTTACACCCAAACCACACCTATGATTCATTAAAAGACTAAGTGCAACCCTTTGAAGCATCCGCATCGGCCTTACTTTGCTCCCAGATGATGCACCGTTAACTAGCACAAGTGGATTTGGACACATCCTAAATGCACTGCCATCATGCGCTTCAGACCATGTGCTATAGATCGTTTAAATTGGGCCCTTTGTGTATTCTGTGTTTTAGGACTTCATATTTTTGTATTGCACTGTGAAGCATTTTGAACATATGCGTGAACGAGAGGGAGGTCAGCAGAGTGGTGAGGATGCAAGGAGTAGAAGTGATGAAGGTGGATGAGTTTAAATACTTGGGGTCAACTGTCCAAAGTAACGGGGAGTACAGTAGAGAGGTGAAAAAGAGAGTGCAGGCAGGATGGAGTGGGTGGAGAAGAGTGTAAGGAGTAATTTGTGACAGAAGGGTACCAGCAAGAGTTAAAGGGAAGGTTTATGAGATGGTAGTGAGACCAGCAATGTTATATGGTTTTGAGACAGTGGTACTGATGAAAAGACAAGAGGTGGAGCTGGAGGTGGCAGAGTTGAAGGTGCTAAGATTTTCACTGGGAGTGACAAAGAAGGAAAGGATTAGGAACAAGTATATTAGATGGACAGCTCAGGTTGGACGGTTTGGAGACAAAGCAAGAGAGGCAAGATTGAGATGGTTTGGACATGTGTGGAGGAGAGATGCTGGGTATATTGGGAGAAGGATGCTGAATATGGAGCTGCCAGGGAAGAGGAGAAGAGGAAGGCCAAAGAGGAGGTTTATGGATGTGGTGAGGGAAGATATGCAGGTGGCTGGTGTGACAGAGGAAGATGCAGAGGACAGGAAGAGATGGAAACGGATGATCCGCTGTGGCGACCCCTAACGGGAGCAGCTGAAAGTAGTAGTAGTAGTAGTAATAATAGTAGTCGTAGTAGTACTGTGAAGCATTTTGGAACGGTGTTTTGAAAAAGTGCTAAGTGAATTAAGCTCTGCTTGTTTGCTGTGCACTGCTGGTGCAGGCTACTACATATACACCACTTACCAAGAAGGTTTCACAGAAGTGCAAAAACATTTATTTGTCCTTTGTTTTTCCAGCTATACAAATTGGTGGTCAGAAGGAACTATCTCCTATCTGCCATTGGCCTATGATGAAGGTATCTGCTCACTCAATAAAACATTTACAATTATATGACACATGCTTTTTTGATAGCAATTGTAGCACCTTGGCCTATTTTCTATGAATTTCATAATGGCTTTCTGTTGATTGACTCTCAATACACTTGAGAGTTTTGAGGGTTTTTTGTGTGTGTGCCAGTAAAACAGTGCTACACATTTTTTTCTTGGAAGCCCTGTGTGTATTCATTTCTCATAATCTTTATGCTTTATGTTTTTGTTTTGAGGCCTGCATGGTTGTCCGTGTGTTTTTGTGTATGTGCCTGTGTGTGTGTGCGTGGGTGTGTGTGCGTGGGTGCGTGCGCGTGGGTGCGTGCGCGTGGGTGCGTGTGTGTGTGTGTGTGCATCTCCAGCCCCCTGTGAGGACAACATGAAGAAGGTGAAGGTGAGGAGAGTGAACCGCTATGATGAGACCACCGACATCTACACCGAGTTCTTCAAGCCGTACGAACTCACCTCCTTCGACGAGACCTTTTGTGTTGCGATAACCAACTCGGCGAGGTGGACACAGACACAAACATGTCTCCCAGATAGTTCTTCAGATATGTTTCCCATCCTCTGACTGACTAAGTACAAATCAAAGAATCTCATAAGTTACATTCAAGTTACACGATCTAAGTGGGAAAGGTAAGTCCCCCGGCTGTACATCGCCTCTGGGACGTAGCTCTGTTTGCTCCTTCGCCTGTCTCTTTTAACCAATGCTCCTGTCTTCTAGATAGCATCAAAACGTGTATCATCCTTAACATTTCACAGACTGTTAAAAGTAGACGTGGCTGGGGCGTCGGGGTAGTGTGGCAGTCTATCCCGTTGCCTACCAAGACAGGGATCGCCAGTTCAAATCCCCATGTTACCTCCGGCTTGGTCGGGCGTCCCTACAGACACAATTAGCCATGTCTGCGGGTGGGAAGCCGGATGTGGGTATGTGTCCTGGTCGCTGCACTAGCACCTCCTCTGGTCGGTCGGTGCGCCTGATCAGAGGGGATGGGGAACTGGGGGGAATAGCATGATCCTCCCACGCACTATGTCCCACTGGTGAAACTTCTCACTGTCAGGTGAAAAGAAGCGGCTGGTGACTCCACATGTATGGGAGGAGGCATGTGGTAGTCTGCAGCCCTCCCCAGATCAGCAGAGGGGCTGGAGCAGCAACTGGGACAGCTCAGAAGAGTGGGTAAATTGGCCGGATACAACTGAGGAGAAAAGGGGGGAGAAAAAAAATCAAAAAACAAAAAAAAGTAGATGTGGCTGACAATATCATTGGCTAACAAAAACACAAACAAGATGGCAGCCTGAAACACAAGACAGTTTTGGAGTGCTTTGGTCTTTTAAAGCATATTTCAGAAAGAGATTTTGAGGGGATTTTAAAAAGAAAGCTTCATGAAAACCCCTTTTCAACGAAGAAAGGGTGTGTCCAGTACACACTAGCGGACAGGCTTTATTTCACTGTTACAAACGATCTTTTTTTTTTTTTTCCTGTGCATGTAAAGGGAGTTTATGCCCAAGACCGTGGGACTGGATCCAAGTCCTTTCACAGTACGCAAGCCAGAGGAGACGGGGAAATCGGTGCTGGGGTAAGCATGTCTGACTGTTGTATTCAGGCTGTGTAGTTCTGGTGATTTGAACACTCGGTCCGGTTATTAATTGGAGCGATAACTGGTCGTTGCTGGAACCAGGTAGTGACAACCGAAGTTGGTTCTAGTTCCTTTGCAGATCAGCTTGGCTGTGTGTGTGTGTGTGTGTGTGTGTGTGTGTGTAATGGTAGTTGACAGCTGGTAGTTGATGTGCAGTAATGAACTGCACAACACCTCCTGAAGGTTTCATCCCCCCTTCGAAACCATGGTGGTGGTGGCTGATCGTGGTGATCGCTGGAGGTCACCTTTACCATCTGTGCAAAATTTGAACTTCAAGATTTACATTTCGAGGGACTATATCGCTATAACTATTTTATAACTTGTTGACAATGCTATAAATACAGTAGTGAGTCCTGTTACATGTTAAGCGTTCTTGGTGTCCTAAATACATACACAACACACATACACATAATTGTATGTTGTGTTAGTTGCATGTTTCAATGCTACGTGTTTCAGTCACAAGTTCCCAGACAAAACAGTTTTCACATCTGGGGTTATTGGTGGCAACATGGTGGCGCAGTGGTTACCACGGTCACCTCACAGCAAGAAGGTCCTGGTTCAACCCCCAGGGTAGTCCAACCTTGGGGGTCGTCCCGGGTCGTCCTCTGTGTGGAGTTTGCATGTCCTTCCCGTGTCTGCGTGGGTTTCCTCCGGGTGCTTCAGTTTCCTCCCACAGTCCAAAGACTTGCAGATCAGGTGAATCAGCCGTACTAAATTGTCCCGAGGTCTGAATGCACGAATGTGTGTGTCGGCCCTGTGATAGACTGGTGGCCTGTTCAGGGTGTCTCCCCGCCTGCTGACCAATGACTGCTGGGATAGGCTCCAGCATCCCCGCGACCCTGAGAGCAGGATAATCAGCTTGGATAATGGATGGATAATGGATGAATAATGGATGGTTATTGGTGTTGCCTTAAGACATATTGTATCCCATGTAGTGTATAGGATGAATGTTGTAAAAGAAAAAGTACTTAATGTTATCCACATGTATTCCACATCAGTTTTTGTATAATGCTCCTGCAAACACTGTTTTATCAGAAGAAAACCCCATGTCTCTGCTGGAAAGTCTCTGCTCCTCGTTTAGCCAGTATGCAAACAGAAACTATCCTCCTTAGCTCCTCTTTCTTTCCCCGCCACTTACTTGAGCATTGAAGGTTGTCTTTTGTGGAGTCGCTCCATGAAGTCTAGAGTAAGATGCACACATGCCACAAGCTTGCCTCATGCAGAGCCTTTACTTAGGCAATAGGCTAGAGGCTCCATTTGCTCATGGCTCTTGATTGAATTGCCTTTGTCATTGTGGAATAGCTCCAGGCTGTACATGTGCTGACGGTAAGTGCTCTGCCTCGCTATCCCCCAACATTTTCTTTTTTCCCGTCAAGTTGTATTAAATCTTGCAGAAATGCTCCAGACTGTAGTCTACATTTGGGCTCAGCTCAACTTTGGTGTCACATTTAATTTCATTGCATTTCATGTTTAATCACTTTTTTTATATGATGTCATGTTCCTGAATGGCTTCAAATTGCCACATCCCTCTCGTGAAAGTGGTCGTCTATTATCAGGGAGTCTTCACAGTTGACTGAAATATACAATTAAAGCTGTTATATAAACCGTTTTGTGCATCACATTGTCCAGTGCAGGTGTGTTGAAATAACTGAAAGCTTAACACCCTTGGAGAGTAATCTACCCCATTCAAACAGCGACCACTGAGCATGCTTCAAAACATACCACTGATATAGGTCTGTATTACAGCTGATGGTGTAAAGTAGATACTGGAGTGGTGTTACTGTAAACTATGGCTCTCACTTGTTTTTCTTTTCTTGTCTTTTTTCTGTCTGTGTCTGTTTATGCTTGCATGCATGCATCCCTGGGTGTCCATACATTGTATATTCACAGTACCAAGACTAATAAGGAGGAGGCGGTGCTGCAGAGGAAAACCGCGGCCAGCGCACCTCCCCCACCCACCGAGGAGGCCATCTCCAGCACATCGGAGGATGACTCTGAGGAGGACCGTGATGATGACGGAGCCGTGTCCCAGCGGTCCACCCCCATCAAGCTGGTCACCGAGTGTGGGGATAGCAGCCGCACACAAGAGGTATAGAAAAGACACACAGACACGTGCACGCACTCAAGCACGCACAGTGCAAGATGATAAAGTTGCTCATACATGGAAAATGGTACACATCTCATCTGTGCAAACAAACACAAGTAACATGATCATGATGTTACTTGGCACAAGTTAAACAATGGAAAAAAACCCACAAACCATCACATAATTTGGATATTATTAAACCACTTTTTTTTTCTTCTTTTTTTTTTGATCCCCCCCCCTTTTTTTTTTCTCCCCAATTGTAACCAGCCAATTACCCCACTCTTCCAAGCCGTCGTAATCTCTGCTCCACCCCTTCTGCCGATCCGAGGAGGGCTGCAGACTACTACATGCCTCCTCTGATACATGTGGAGTCACCAGCTGCTTCTTTTCACCTGACAGTGAGGAGTTTCACCAGGGGGACGTAGTGCATGGGAGAATCACGCTATTCCCCCCCAGTTCTTCCTCCCCCCTGAACAGGCGCCCCGACTGACCAGAGGAGGCGCTAGTGCAGCAACCAGGACACATACCCACATCTGGCATCCCACCCACAGACACAGCCAATTGTGTCTGTAGGGACGCCCAATCAAGCCAGAGGTAACACGGGGATTCGAACCAGTGATCCCCGTGTTGGTAGGCAATGGAATAGACCGCCACACCACCCAGACGCCCCTGAAAACCCTTTTTTGACGAGTGAAAAGATTTGAGGAGAGGATAAAAAATAAAAAGGAATAAAAAACACAAGCCTTTGTCTTTGCAGAGCCTCTGCTGACCTATTGTGAGCCCTGCTGGAGAGGAGAGCCGGCCAAGCCAACTGTACTGTCTCCTGATTTGAGGACACATGATTGCCTCAGAGGCCCTCACAGAAATGTCAGCAGGGCTCGCACATTAGATTGAGACTAGCGCCCTGGCCTCAAACTGAACTCGTCACCCTGGGTTTAGCGAAAGTCATTTTGCATTTGCACTTTGCATTCTGCAAATAAGATTTGAGTGCCGAACACCGACTGTATTCTCTCCTCTCTGTATTCTCTGAGCCTCCCAGAAGAAATTAGTTTTCTCCTCTTCTATGCGTCACAGTGGAACAATTGACGTCAACTCGACTGTCTTCATGATCAGTTTGCTGAACAGAAGTTTGAAATATCATCAACATTTCAGTTTATTTAGGTGTTGATTCCAAGAGATAAATGAATGGTGCTGAACTCAAGGTAGTTAGTGAACTCTCCCAGCCTCTTGCCTTCTCTATTGCTCCCGTCTCCCCCATATTTCCCCACTGAGATGACCATGCTCTCTCCCATCACCTCTCACAGAGTTCAGGGTTTCTTTTGGAAAAGCAGCTCCTGTTATTGTCCTTCTTCTTCACCATAAGCATTGGTTAACATCAAATCGGCATTTCGATGCCCTCGCATTCCTTATCTGGCTTTCTTAAACATATGCACACACATGGAACAGAAAACAGACTCGATGTACAACCCTGTTATGACATGAATTCCTATTCGGTGTTGCCATGACAACGTCGAAGTTAATAATGCTCCCGTGGAAGGGGTCGGTGGGAAGAGGGGTACAGTGGGGATAAGAAGAACTCTGATTATATCCGTTGTTGCCTGTTAGTGACAGCAGATGCTGGCGTGACATAAAGGTACGCAGGTGCCAAAGTTAACTCAACCATGATCAGTTTAAATGTCGCACATGACGTTGACAGTTAGTCAAGGAAATGATTTGCCTACTTCATTTGTTGAGAACCCAAATAGACATTACAAATTGAGCAAATTTGATACAACTGTTACTCTGCTTTGGTTTTATGGAGTTAAAAAGAAACTAACGGATCTGCTAGTTTGTAATCTCCTGTACTGGTTGCTGAAATTATCAGGATTTTGTCTCTCGTCTTTGTGGCATCTTTCAAATGCATCGACTTGAGACGTCCAAAAAAAAACCTTGGGGGCATCCAGGTAGCATAGTGGTCTATTCTGTTGCCTACCAACACGGGGATTGCTGGTTCGAATCCCCATGTTACCTCCAACTTGGACGGGTGTATCTACAGACACAATTGGCTGTGTCTGCAGGTGGGAACCAGGATGTGGGTATGTGTCCTGGTTGCTGCGCTAGCGCCTCCTCTGGTCGGCCGGGGTGCCAGTTCAGGGGGGAGGGGGAACTGGGGGGAATAGCGTGATCCTCCCACGCACTACGTCCTCCTGGTGAAACGCGTCACTGTCAGGTGAAAATAAGTGGCTGGTGACTCCACATGTATCGGAGGAGGCATGTGGTAGTCTGCAGCCCTCCCCGGATCGGCAGAGGGGGTGGAGCAGCGACCGGGATGGCTCAGAAGAGTGGGGTGATTGGCCAAGTACAATTGGGGAGAAAAATGAAAAAAACAAAAAAAAGAAAATAATGAATTCAAGTGGCTGATGGACAAACAGGACCTTCGTTCCTTTAGCTCCTAACTTAGAACAGGAAAAAACCAAATCCATAAAAAAAAAATGTGTCGTTTGCACTAAACCCCATAGTAATGTACTGAAATGACTTTTCCTTGTACCAGGAGCAGCCTAATGATCCTTTGGTATCGCTCCCTTTTCGTCCATTATTATCATGCTGGTTATGTATGTTGTTTACAGCTTTGGAGCGTCCTCGCTTCCTCCGTCAGCTCATTCATTTCATGCTTAAGGCGAACCGATTGCACACGTACCAACCTCCCAGTAGCGCAGATATAACACCACACAAGCAGAACCCAATATTCAGAACAGACAACATGAATGTGTAAATGGCATTGGATAAAAGGTACAAGGAAATACCATCCTCTTAAGAAGGTGTCAGTGTAAATGACATCCTCTGTTACGCATGAAAAGGCCCATAAAAACATCCCCGCTACACTCCCAAGACCCAGCCTGTCTTCCGTAGGGCCATATGGCTCCATAGTTATTTGATTTCACACAGCAAACACTTCATATAGACAACCCTTTGCGAATGAGGACACTTGAACCAAGAGCCCTGGTGAAATGGATCAATTCTCA
Organism: Lampris incognitus; assembly: GCF_029633865.1. Lineage (NCBI taxonomy): Eukaryota > Metazoa > Chordata > Actinopteri > Lampriformes > Lampridae > Lampris > Lampris incognitus. Next base: position 21,136,092 of record NC_079225.1, on the reverse strand, counting down.
CATAAGGCACTGTCCAGCACAATGGGGAGAATTGTGGATAAATAGCCCTTTTGCCCATTCAGCCGTCACTTGACAGCATTGTAAGTCATGGGCAGCTCCACTGAGACACAGTTAATTTCTATTTTTTGGCGGGGGGGGATTTTTCACCCCTTTTTCTCCCCGATTATATCCAGCCAATAACCCCACTCTTGCGAGCCGTCCCAATCTCTGCTCCACCCCGTTTGCTGCTCCGGGGAGGGCTGCAGACTACCACATGCCTCCTCTAATACATGTGGAGTCGCCAGCCGCTTCTTTTAACTTGACACTGAGGAGTTTCACCAGGGGTACATAGCACGTGGGAGGATCACGCTATTCCCCCAGTTCCCCCTCCCCACTGAACAGGCGCCCCAACTGACCAGAGGAGGCACTAGTGCAGCGACCAGGACACATACCCACATCTGGCTCCCCACCTGCAGACACAGCCAATTGTGTCTGCAGGGACACCCGACCAAGCCGGAGGTAACACAGGGATTCGAACCGGCGATCCCCGTGTTGGTAGGCAATGGAATAGACCGCCACGCAACCTGGACGCCCCAAGACACAGTTCATTTCTAATGTTAACAGGCATTGCTCATCTCTCCTCCTCTTGTGATAGAGTTTTATAGGGTTATTGAGTAAGGAGGTTTGTTTTGGGATGAGACATATGATTGTTGATTGGAGAATTGTTGGCAGTAAATTTACCTCGCTGCTTATATGCTGCTGAACAAAGCCACCAACCCCTCCCCACTCCCAGACCACCCCAGCAGTGGCTTGCTAGTTCCTTAGTTCTTTCTTCTGTGTGTGTGTGTGTGTGCGTGCGTGTGTGCGCGTGTGTGTGTGTGTGTGCGTGCGTGCGTGTGCGCGTGCGCGCCCCCCGCCGTCCCCAGCTACTACTTCCATGAGGTCATTTCTGTAGAATTGCATAGAGTACACACTTTTCAGTTTGTCTAATGAAGTATAAGACTAATGGGTTGACTTTTTAATTGCAGTTTGACCCTCTTTGATTTTTTTAAATTTATTTCGGTCATTGTAATATGCTTAAAAAGGTAATAATGGCGTCTGTAGAACTCGCTATGGGTAGTGCTGGAAATAAGCTTTGGCTATTTGACAGGTTAATTAGGGGGACTCGACATAGTTTTGTGATTTTTGACAACACTAGTCCATGTGTGGCTCCAAATCATTTAGAAACAAGATCCCTGATCTCTTTCATCTCCACAGACTCCACTGTAGCCGGCGCTCTCCCACCTGTCCGTCTGGGGGCTTTCTTTTCCCTCTGATTTCTAAAATACTTTCCTGGGAGTTGGTGGTGAATATTTTGGTAGTGGCCAGCGAGCTCACGTGTCGGGCTCACACCCCCCCGCGTGTGTGTCGCGTGTCACTGCCTCCGAGCCGTTCCCCGAGGATTGATGGCCCCGGCGCCAGCAGAACACAAAACTGTTAAAATATTTAAACATCAGATCATTACCGTGTTCGCTGTGTAATCACCCACACTCGTTCCAGAGCCCGTCCCCCCCCACCCCCTTTTGGGTGCATGTGCGCTTGCACAAATGTGAGAGGAATGCGAGAAAGTGCGTGGGTGAGTGCATGTGGGGCTACATAGGTTGTGGGTGTGCATGCGTGTTTATATGTTTATGTGCACGTGCACATGCACATGCACACGTGCACAGCTGTATGTACGACTACAATGGTTTTTGTCCCCGTGTACTCTGTTCTCTGCTTGCATGGCTCTCTGTACCTTTGTGGGGGTTTTGAGTATGCGTGCATTCTTGTTTGTGTGTACGACTGTGTGTTTCAGTGTGTGTGTGTGTGTGTGTGTATGGATATATGTGTGTACACAGCTTCTGTCTCTTGGACCCAGGCCTGGAAAACTCCAATCTCCACTTCCAACACACACCCTACCCTCCACTGATCCACACACACACAATGAACAATCTATGCTAGATCAATACAAATAGAATGAAAATTAAATGCACTAAGTTCAGAACATCGCTGCAATGGTCAAAGCAAGAATAATGGACCGAGCAACTGTTTTGAAAGCCAATGCCATGCATGTGGTTATGTAATAGGCGTACTTGGGTGTTTCTTAGTTTGCTCAGGACAGATGGTGAGAAAGATGCACCTCCCTGCCACTACCCGTCTTTCATCTTCTCTTATGAAGAAGTTGTGTTCCATGCACTCCATAGACAGACAGGGGCGACTTTTGAAGTGATTATTGGTTGCGATTACTTCATTTTCTATGGAGGGAGAGTGGATGCGGTCTGTGGTTTTGACTTGTATTCCTGAACTGTGAGCGTTGAGCGTGCTCCCTGGCCGGTGGCAGAGCACTGCCCTGCTGCCCTGACGGTTTCTCACCGCTCATGTCAACGAGTCTCCCTTAATGGTCCTTCTTAAATGCTGTGCTCATAGGTGTTGGTGACTTGCTGCAAAAATGCCACTGCATTTAACAATGTGAAGGAAAACGTATAACACCAACCATCAGGGGTGCTTCTGACACATCGCTCTAGGCTTGAATACAAAGGGGACTGGAAACGGTGCCTATTTTGTTTTTGTTCAGAATGGCGGTCATTTCCCCCCCCCCCTTTTCTCCCCACTTACGCTACTCTTCCGAACTATCCCGGTAATTGCGTCACCCCCCCTGCCAATCCGGGGAGGGCTGAAGACTACCACATGCCTCCTCTGATACATGTGTAGTCGCCAGATGCTTCTTTTCACCTGACAGTGAGGAGTTTCGCCAGGGGGACATAGCGCATGGGAGGATCATGCTATTCCCTCCAGTTCCCCCTCCCCCCGAACAGGCGCACTGACTGACCAGAGGAGGTGCTAGTGCAGTGACCAGTACACATATCTACATCTGGCTTCCCACCCGCAGACACGGCCAATTGTGTCTGTAGGGACGCCGACCAAGCCAGAGGTAACACGAGGATTTGAACCGGCAGTCCCTGTGTTGGTAGGCAACGGAATAGACCACCACGCTACCCGGACACACTAGCTATTTCTTTTTAATTTAACAGTATAATAAAAATACCTGACCAATCATAGCAAAGGCTGTGATGGAAAATGTCATAAACACAATAAGCTGATACATCACTGCCATTTAGCTCTATGCACTGTATTGGGTATTGGACAAATTTGTGTATGTAATGGCGCTATGATCAAAACTTTTGAACGTCATTGCTCTGGTTCTCATTGCTCCTGATCTTACCTTTTGGACCTCTCCTAGGAGTTCCAGCAGCAGCAAGTAAGGGAGACCTACGGACTCAATCTCGCCGAGTTTCCTGCCGAGGAAGACGTGCACATATACGAGAGGTGAAGGGCACATTACCCAGCCTACACTTATAGTAGTATGTGGTATTATATGACACACCATATAGGTCGACTCCTTATCCAGAGTCTCCCAAAATGTTGCTGTTGGATACAGTTCCGCATGTGTGGCTCCAATGCAGCATAACATTGTTTTGTTTTGTTATTTGGTTTTTAAGAAAGTAATGTTGCCTCTGTGTAAGGTAGACTAACTGAAATACAAAGGACGCATACATAAGAGATGGTAAATCTTGTAAATTGAACCCTAACATTGGCATATCAATTCTGTTTATCATTTAGCTTGTCATGTGGCTGTATTGCTTTTTGTTAACATAACAGATGAAATTACTCTGGACTAAGGCCATTGTAAAATGTTGCATAAAACACATGACGTAATGACACTTACTTTAAAACATAAGTTAAAATGGCCTGTTTGAGAATTAAATATCTACACCTGCACATTAGATGCATTCAGTTGAGTAGGCAACAAAGTCTATTTTAAAAAGATAAAAGAGAGCCAGAGAGATGAGCCCCCACAGCTCCAATTAGTCTTCTCTTGATCCTCCTGAGCTGTCAGCTGCTTTATGGTTTGACCCAGAAAGTTGAATCAGTTCATCTGGACGCAAAGTTTAGTGGGAGAAACGTTTCATCGCTCATCTAAGTGACTTCGTCAGTCTCAGCTGACTGCAGGTATCTCCAACCTTAGGAACAATACAGTTGCATCGCAACCGAAACCAGTGATCGGGTTCGTATGCAAATTGCTGTGACTATTCATTAGAGTCACAATGGCCATGTGTACTGTTCACAGAGGATTTGGGAATAGTTGCAGTCACAGCATTGTAAGATGGCGACAGATGTACTCTTAGACCCCCCCCCCCGGGTTCAGGGATGGTAGTTCCCTCTTCACATAGATGGCCTCTTTGACTCCCTGTTCAAACCAGTGTGCCTCCCTATCAAGCATGGCCACATCCTCATCCTTGAAAGAGCCTGTAGATGGTGTAGACTGCGGAGTCCTGGCCTGACGTATTGGCGCTCCTGCGTTGTGCCATCCTCTTTGCCAGCGTCTGTTTGGCTTCCTCAATGTACAATTCATGGCAATCCTCCTGGCACTCAACAGTGTACACTATATTGCTCTGTTTGTGCCAGGGGACCCAGTCCTTAGGGTGGACCAACTTCTGGCATAACTTGTTTTGGGGTTTGAAAGCAACCGCGACATGGTGTTTGGAAAATATGCGTCTCAGCTTTTCCAACACTCCCGCCACATACACAATCACCACTGATGTTGTCAGCTCGGTGGTACAGCATCCTGATGACTCCTAGTTTGTGCTCCAGTGGATGATGAGAGTCAAACCTTAAGTACTGATCAGTATGTGTTGGTTTACGGTAAACATCAACAATCAAATGCCCCCGTCACCAATTGCAATTTCACAGTCTAAGAGGACTAACCTGTCATTTTTCACATCCTCCCTGGTGAACTTGATGTGGTTGTCCACAGGGTGAATGTGGTCAGTGAAATGCGGTACCTCCTGAGATCTAATTTTAACCCAGGTGTTGTCCACGTATCTGAACCAATGGCTAGGTGGTCCCTGGATAGGGCATCAGAGCCCTCTTTTCCACTTCTTCCATATACAAGTTAGCCACTACAGGTGAGACTGGGGAACCCATAGCACACCCATGTTTCTGCCTATAGTACTGCCCCCTGTATGTGAAGTACGTGGACTGAAGACATAGTTTCAGGAGCAGACACACTTGGTCAGTGTTAGGGGTGATCTTATTGCTAAGGGTGGGGTTGTTTTGTGATTTCATACGGACTACCTCCACTGCTTCATCAACAGGAACACACGTGAAGAGAGGCGTAACATCATAAGAGACCATTGTTTCATCCCTCTCCATAATGATGTCCCTCACCTTATCCACAGTGTTCTGAATGTGATATTCATTACTGCCTGCCAATGAGTTAAGAAACTTACAGATGTTATAGGCCACTGAGTTAATCATACTAACAATAGGCTGTAATGGCACACCCTGTTTATGTATCTTAGGTAAACCACACAGACTAGGTGTAGCTTCCTCTGGGTGTAATCTGTGGTACAAAATTCTGTCAATTGCATTGCTCTGTTCTAACAGCTTCAGACAATCACCTTTTTCTTGTAACCCCGGCCTGGATCTCGTTTCAGGGGCTCATAAATATTCATGTCGCTAAGTAACGTCATAAATTTCCCATCATTGTCTGTCAGGTTTAATAAAACAGTGCATCTACCTACCTTTGTCCGCTGGAAGATTGATGATGCTATTGTCATTATTGAATGCACTTACGACTGAGAGAGGTGAGTGCATTCCTCTTGTCTGCTGATGTTGGACAGCAGCGGCTTTGTGTTGCTGAGGCACGCTGAAACTTCCATCCGCAGTTGCTCTGCTTCCAGGTCCATGATTTTGTTACAGATCGCTGATTCTGTGGCTGTGATCAGTTCCACTAGTGGGATTTGCCTCGGCGTGGCAGCAAAATTCAGCCCATTAGCAAGGATATCTTTATCCGCCTGGGTCAGTCGTCTATTGGACAGATTCTCCACCCTTATTTCCGGCGTGTGTCTGGCGTCCATCTCTCTGCCTGCTGTTGAGGGCACTGTCCATTGTCTGCCGACGTCTCTGGCTTGCAGCAAGTAGGTCGAACTTCTTTTGATGCCTGGTTTTTGACTCGCCATGTTGTGCTAGACGAGCGTTCTCCGTGAACTCAATCACATGTTGGAACATGATCTGATCTAGACGTGACGTAAGTCTCTGTTGGATCTGCTCCTCTTTGGCTTTCAGAACGTCGATGGTAAAATTAGTTTGTCGCACCCGTTTGTTCAACAACTGGCTCTGTGCCTTCTGGAGGATCTTGCTAGCCTGGTGGCCCTTGACAGAAGATTTCATTTGTAGGCTCTTAGGTGTAATCCCGCTTTGTCTGCACCTGATGCTGAATTTCAGGTGGTTCCTGTAGTCGCCCATCTTAGGTGCTGTCCACTCATACTCATGTACAATTTTAAGGCAATCCTCGCAGAAGTGAGTCAAAATGTCTTGAGAACTTTCTGGGATTTCCTTACCTGGATTATTGAGCAAGCATCAAGACATTTTTTGTTTGGCCTTTAGCTGTCAGTATGTTACTAGCATGTTTTCTTTTACTACATTGAAGTCAATTTCTTGAGGATGGAAGGACTCTGGCCTTGCTCTCTAGATGCCTTGAAGCGGACGTTGTCTTTGTAACTGCAGGTCCACCTACCGTTGCCTCCATGATAGGGAAGCAACGGACACTTAGTGTCAGCTCTCTCCTCAGGGTGACCGGGACGATTTTGGTAAAGGGATGCTGTCAATTCGAAACCCCACTGTGTGGCTTGCAGCTCTGACATTATCCTGTCTTTGTTCAGGTCTCTTTTTCTTCCTGTCCTTTCAACTTCCGCCTCTCTTTTGCTCACACTTTCCACTCAATAGCTTTGATGGTCATCTGGCACAGTGGTTCTCAGTCTGGTCCTTTTAGCTGCACAACACTGTTGATCTTCTTTTCAACCAGGTAATTGAATACGGTCAGCTGTTTTGCAAGATCAAAAAAAAAGACTAATTTATGGTGCCTTCCAGACAGCTCGGAAAGTAAAATATCCAAGCTCCTACTAGGGAAGGTGCAACTGAAAGTCATTCAATGCCGTTCAATTGTACTCAACTTCCAACTAGTAAACTTGGGCAGAATTCGTCAACCTTTACTTCAATGAGAGGCAGTTATATGACATCACATGAACATTGCAGCACGCAGGACAGAGTACACCATGAATGGAAAAGCGCTATAAAAAATACAACTTGATTGATTGATTGATTGATTGATTGATTGATTGATTGATTGATTGAATGGTAAACAGTCATCTTAAGACAATTTTAAGCTATTGGAATGCATTGCGGAGTCAAATTTTCAAATGGCATGATAAAAAGGCCTGTTATACTTGGCAGTGACAGGTATATAATCACAAAACATTCGCTCTATTTATTTATTTTAGATTTTTTCCCCCCCTTTTTCTCCCCAATTGTATCTAGCCAATTACCCCACTCTTCCAAGCCGTCCCAGTCGCTGCTCCACCCCCTGTGCTGATCTGGGGAGGGCTGCAGACTACCACATGCTTCCTCCGATACATGGGGAGTCACCAGCCGCTTCTTTTCACCTGACAGTGAGGAGTTTCACCAGGGGGATGTAGCCCATGGGAGAATCACGCTATTCCCCCCAGTCCCCCCCCCCCGAACAGGTGCCCTGACCGACCAGAGGAGGCACTAGTGCAGCGACCAGGACACATACCCACATCCGGCGTCACACCCTTAGATACGGCCAATTGTGTCTGTAGGGATGCCTGACCAAGCCAGAGGTAACACAGAGATTCAAACCAGCGATCCCCGCACTGGTAGGCAATGAAATAGACCGCCGCGCCACCCGGACGCCCCATTAACTCTATTAATATGTATGTCGTGCTCTCTGTGCTCCGCTTCAATTTGAATGAGAGATGATGGTTGCTAATGTGGAGTATTACTTTTGTAGTTTTCTTTTGTTGTAATTATAAATCATTGAAAGTCTGGCAGTTACATTTACAGTTACTCATTTAGCGGATGCTTTTATCTAAAGTAACTTAAAAGAGAGTCAGCAATTAGCCGATAAATTGAAATCTTACCATGTGGCATCATAGGTAATCATATCATATCCAAGAGTGCATTCCAGGTTGAGTGCATTTAGTGTAGGTGTGCCAGAGCATCGAGAGGCGGGGGAAAGGGAATGGAAGTACAGAAGTGTACTTATCAATAAATGAAATAAGGACAAACCTGTGAGACCAAAGCAGCAGTGTTGATAAGCCTTAATCTTATGTCAAACAGTGTTTGACCTTCTACAAATTAACATGGAGGAATGCGTGCTTAGAAACAAAAACATCCACTAACCGAAGGGAAATATAAATATATCTAAGCTTAAGACCACCTCTGTCTATCTCAGTCAAACCAAACATTGCTCTTGATAGTGATGTCTTGTCAGTGTCTAATGTGAAAATGAGATGCCAGCAGACACAGCGGTAGAGGGAGAAAAAGTTAAACAAACAACACTTTATGCATCTTCAAGGAGTGTTAGTATGCTCCCACAGGGCACATTCAGAAACAAAGGTGGATACTTAACATAACAAAAAAACAGCTAATGCAGGGCGTCTGGGTAGCGTAGCGGTATATTCCATTGCCTACCAACACAGGGATCACCAGTTGGAGTCCCTATGTTACCTCCGGCTTGGTTGGGCATCCCTACAGACACAATTGTCTGTGTCTGTGGGTGGGAAGCCGGATGTGGGTGTGTGTCCTGGTCGCTGCACTAGCGCCTCCTCTGGTCGGTCGGGGCACCTGTTCAGGGGGGGGGGACTGGGGAGAATAGCGTGATCCTCCCATGCGCTACCTCCCCCTGGTGAAACTCCTCACAGTCAGATGAAAAGAAGCGGCTGGTGACTCCACATGCATCGGAGGAGGCATGTGGTAGTCTGCAGCCCTCCCTGGATCGGCATGGGGGGTGGAGCAGCGACGGGGATGGCTCAGAAGAGTGGGAAAATTGGCCAGATACAATTAGGGAGGAAAAAAATCCACAAAAAAAAAATAGCTAATGCACATTCATTCAAGTTTTTTTTGTACCATATTACATTCTTTTGAAATGTCTCCAAAGATGTTTAGTTGGATTTTCAAAGTGATGCTAATGATTATATTAACACTAAAAAGTATTGCTCCAATTGACATAAAATTAAAGTGGTGAGTGAAGCTTGAGAGGCTTGAAAATGAAAACAAAAAAATTACCAACACATTCAACCATTCCAAGTACAACAGAAATATGAACAGCTCAGCGTTCAGCCCCCAGAAGTCCCACTTGGATAGATCATAGACATTTCTCCTGCTACTTTGAGCTGCTGCAACAACTTTAACACTCAACATTTGTACTCAGTAACAAGGTATGACACTGTCTGTCCTAGTTCATGCACTGTCTGTAGATAGGCTTTGAGCCCTGTACTTCACATATAAGGATGGGAAAGGAGCATGGCAGACAGATGTCCATATAGTGTTTTGCCTTATTGAACAGGAATATTTGTCTGTTTCAATTTACTCGTTTATGCTTCTTGACTGTGTGTGTGTACATATGTCTGCAGATTTGCACGTCTGGGCCAGAACCAACACAAGGTGGAGAGAACCGAACCCATACATCTGGCCAACATCATCTGCCTGTGAGTGGAACATGTGACACACACACACGCTCACGTGTAATGCCAAGTGTTGAGTCAAGACGTGTAATCCCGGTGCTGATTTATTTTTATGATTCAGCCCCTTCAAAAACCCACTCCAACATTTCCAACGACCTTGGGATGAGAGAGGGCTTTTTTCACTCACTAGTCTTCAGGGAGGTTTCTAGCTGTTTACTGCTTAAGCTTCAAGTGCTTTACTCCTTCTTTCTCCTGCTCACATCATCCATACCATCCATACCCCAACCTCCCCATCTGACAATCCTTCATCCGCCTGCTCTTTTTCCTGCCATGATCCAGTGGACTGTGGATGGATAGATAGATGGATGATTTTCCTTAAAGAGATTAAAAAGTCTGCACATTGCCCCCCTACACGTGGAGGGGCAATGTGCAGCTATACGGACTTACTGAGCAACTGCTTTCTCGTACGCCCTGCTCTCTCACACCGATTCCTACTCAAACAGGCGGTGTACACACACATACACACACATCATCTCTATGACAAAAGCCTCCTGGAGGGCACTCCCAAGATTCATTATTTTGAATTCTTCTTATTTTTCTCTTCCTCGCAGTCTCTCCCTCTTTCTGTCTCTCTCTCAAACATTAGTTACTGTTGTACCATGACTACAACTTCGGCCACAGTGCTTATTTGAAGTCGTGTCAGGGATAAATGAAGGCATATGAGAATGAGATACACTATACAACCAAAAGTACGAAGACACCCAAACATCACACCCATATGTACTTGTTGGACATCTCATCCCAAAACCATGGGCATTAATATGGAGTCGGTCCCCCATTGCTGCTATAAGAGCCTCTACTCTTCTGGGAAGGCCTTCCACTAGATTTTGGAGCATGGCTTCAGGGATTCACTCCCATTCAGCCACCCGAGCATCAGTGAGGTTGGGCACTCATGTTGGGGAGAAGGCCTGACTCACAGTCGGTGTTCTAATTCATTAAAAGGGTGTTGGACAGGATTGAGGTCAGGGCTCTCTGCAGGCCAGTCAAATTCTTCTACACCAAACTCAGCAAACCATGTCTTTATGGACCTCGCTATGTGCACAGGGGCATTGCCATGCTGAAACAGGAAAGGGTCTTCCCCAAACTGTTGCCACAAAGTTGGAAGCACACAATTCTCTAGAATGTCATTGTATTCTGTAGCATTAAGATTTCCCCTCACAGGAACTAAGGGGCCTAGCCCAAGGCATAAAAATAGCCCCAAACAATTATTCCTCCTCCATCAACCTTCACAGTTGGCACTATGCATTCGGGCAGATAGCGTTTTCCTGGCATCTGCCAAATCCAGATTGATCTGTTAGACTGTCAGATAGTGAAGCGTGATTCATCACTGCAGAATTTTATGCATCTACTAGCAATGGATGTGGCTGAAATAGTCAAATCCACTAATTAGTAGGGGTTTATACATACTTTTGGTTGATTGGTTATAGTTAGATAATGGTGTCTCCTCTTCACTTTATTTCCCTGGCCTTCGCTTCAGTCTCTCTATTTTTATACCTACCATGATACCTGCATTCTCCGTTTACTAACGTGCACACACACTTACACACACATGCACACACACAGGGCTGCTGAAGACATGATGCATACAGACTGTTGTATTCACAAGTTCACATATCAGTGGTCTGTACATTCTTGGGTGTTTAGTCGGCTTCACCATTAGTGTGGTTCTGATGAAGACTGTCCCATCGAAACGTGTAGTAGGCCTACCATGCTGGAATAGATCTATTTTAGACCATTTGACTTATTCAGCAAGTCCTATTTTTTTCTGAATCATGTTTGATTTCCTTGACCCTGCACCTGAAGAACATTGTTGGATGTGTGTGCATCTTTGGGACACTTTTTGACCATTTTTCAACAGTGTACTCTGCCATCTGTCGAGTCTCCATCCATACTTGTCACCATTTAGGACAGGAGGAGTATGTCAGAGGAGTAATACATTTCCCAGACCTGAGGCTCCATTGCTGGAAGACACTAAATGACAAGGAGACATGTCTTTTTGTCACATATCAGTGTGGGTGCAGGGCATTGGGTGATGAGATGCTTGTGAGTAAACAAACGTGCAGCATCACACACAAGAGTGGTTGGTGAATACTGAAAAGGGATGAAAAGTCCATGAATCTGCTTTTAATCCATCTGCTTTTAATCCAGTAACACAAAGACACTTCTGCAGCACCTCCAAGAACTACAAGTCGACACAACATTGGTTTTATGGATTAAAGATTTTTGAAGGATATACTCCAACATGTCAGAGTGAACGGTTTTAAATCAAGCAATATTGTTTTAAATACCGGGGTCCCACAGGGACTTGTCACCCATCCTCTTCTCCATATACACAAACAAAATCACTTGCAATAGCAGTGGACTGTCACTTTTTATATGTGCTGATGACATGGCCTTGGTGACCCATGTGGACACCATGGTTCTCTGGTTCCAGGAGAGCTCCCTGGAACTGCACATCCGTCAGATCAAAGAGCTGTGTTGCAGGGGGCAACCAGGCACCTGACACCCCACAGCCTCTCTCTGGACCACTCGGGCTGGAGGGGCAGATGGTGGAACAGGTTGAGCTCTTCAAGTACCTGAGCACAGAGATCGACCACCATCTGTCCTTCACACAACATACGGACGAGGTTTACTAAAAAGCCCAACAGTGCTCGTTTCTCCTGAGGAGGTTGAAAGGTTTTAATGTCAGACAGGATATTTTAACAGCAGGATACCGGTCACTCATCGAATCAGTCCTCACATTCAACATTACATCCTGGTACAACTTCCTCAGAGAAAAGCCAGAAAAACTCATAAGACTCATCAAGCATGCAACCAAAATTATTGGCACCCCTCAAATCCAACTCTCAGACCCTTATAGTCACGCTGTAAAAACAAAGACAGACTCCATCACTAAGGACCCTTCTCACCCCCTTCACCACTCCTTCCAGCTGTTCCCATCAGACAGACACTTCAGAGCATCTCTGGCCAATAAGAGAACTTACATATATATATATTATAAGTTTATAACGTATTATGCTTATCCATCCATCCATTATCCGAACCGCTTATCCTGCTCTCAGGGTCTTAGGGATGTTGGAGCCTATCCCAGCAGTCATTGGGTGGCAGGCAGGGAGACACCCTGGACAGGCCGCCAGGCCATCACACAGAGCCAACACACACACACACACACACACACACACACACACACACACACACACACACACACACACACACACACACACACACACACACACACACACACACACACACACCTAGGGACGATGTAGTACGGCCGATTCACCTGACCTACATGTCTTTGGACTGTGGGAGGAAACCGGAGCCCCCGGAGGAAACCCACACGGACATGGGGAGAACATGTAAACTCCACACAGAGGACAACCCAGGACGACCCCCAAGGTTGGACTACCCCGGGGCTCGAACCCAGAACCTTCTTGCTGTGAGGTGTCCATGCTAACCACTGCGCCACCGTGCCACCTATTATGTTTATATTACTTAAATAATATAATAAAAATATATACTATATATTTATGTTATCTATTATATATGTATATGCAATATATTATATAGTTATGTTATAATCATAACAATAATAATAATTTGTACCCAGTATATAGCGGTTGTGTGTGTATTTACATTTTTTATAAATGAAAGTCAATCAGCAGAGCAGCCATTCGCCTTGATTCATTTTGTATCATGAAAACCATGATGGTTAAACACATCTGAAGTCTTTTAATAAGAGCTTTGAAATTGTGATAGCCTGATCTCTGTCATCTCACGTCAGGCTTGGTCGCTTTTGTGCAAGGATCCATCTAGGAGGCTGCACATCCAGGGACTGACAAGCAAAACTTTTATTAGGAAGATTTTTTTAGCTCAATCGCTGCACATTAACAACCCTTTTTTTTCCCTTCCATATTTCTTTTTCAGTCGACGGGCACTGTGCAAAAGTCTTGTAATGGCAGGAAAAACACTGTTTTTGTGTCTGTATGTGTGTGTGTGTGTGTGTGTGTGTGTGTGTGTGCGTGTGTGTTGTGTGTGTGTGTAGGGAAGGGCAGACACGTGCGCTTGGCGCAGATCTGCATGCAGCTGAGTGCAGATCTCTAGTTTATGGGAGTTTGTGTTTTAATGCAATTTTATGCGAGTCTTTCATGGGTATGTTTTTATGTTGTTTGTGAGCTCTTAACCTAAGACAATTTCCTATCATTATGAGATAGACAAAGTTTTTTTTAATCTTGAGTGTGCGTGTGGGCGGCGTCAGGGAATAGTGCACATCATTTATGTTGCCATGTGACAAGTTTCGCCTTTTAGAGGCTCCTCGTGCCGCCCGAGTCAGGAACAAGATGATGGATGAATTTTGTTTCATGTTGTTTCGTTTTCTTGCCCTTGTGTTCTGAATTCAAACTGCAAATGTTGACAGAAAGTGTTTATTTCAGTGGTCCCCACATGCAAGTTTACAGCCAGAGGCTACATCAGCTGACTTCACCACTGCAAGGCCTCTTAACATTCAGTCAAGGGAAGAAAACTAGTTGATGAGGTCAGCAGGGGCCAACATGTTTACATGTGGTGCACAGCTTTAATAGTATGCATTTACTTTAATATCACATCTTCAGGCTGCAGGATATTGAACATTTTGCCGACATGTTTTTTTTAATTTATTTTTTTTATTGCCTTTGTCCTTTTGGCTGATAGCAATACTGACATTTTTTATTTCGTTGCAATACCGCCATGGTCTTTTTTTTTTTTTGGAAGTCCAATAACAAGGCACCGCTCAGGTTCAGATCGGGGAGGCCGTTCCTCCCAATCACGCCCCTCCAGGTTTCTCCATCATTGCCCATGTGAGTGTTGAAGTCCCCCAGCAGAACGAAAGAGTCCCGAGGCGGCGCCCTATTCAGGACACCACCCAGGGACTCCAAGAAGGCCGGATACTTCGAACTGCTATTCGGGGCATACGCACACATAACAGTCAGAGCCTTCCCCCCAGCGACTCATAGTCGTATAGAGGCGACCCTCTCATTCACCGGGGAGAACTCCAACACGGCGACGCTCAACCAGGGTATCCCCACACCCACCCAGCGCCTGTCACCTTGGTCAACTCCGGAAAAGTAATGAGTCGAGCCCCTCTCCAGGAATTTGGTACCAGAGCCCATGCTATGTGTGGCGGTGAGCCCAACTGTATCTAGTTGGTACCGCTCCACCTCCCGCACCAGCTCAGGCTCCCTCCCTGCCAGAGAGGTGACATTCCACGTCCTGAGGACCAATCTGCAACGCCGGAGGTCAGCACACCCCGGTCCCTTCTTTTGCCTACCGCCCTGCCTGTGTTGCAGCCTACCCCAATGCTCATCCCTGCGTGTGGTGGGTCCATGGGGTGGTGGCTCCATGTTGTTTTTTCAGGCTGGGCCCGACCGGGCCCCATAGGCCAAGGCCCGGCCACCAGACGCCCGCCAGCGAGCTCCCTTCCCAGGTCTGGCTCCAGGAGGGAGCCTCGGTTTCCCTTTTCCAGGCGAGGTGCTGTAACTCTGTTGGTGTAATTTCAAAAAATTTTAATTGAGTAAAAAATGACATCCCAACAGGATGCAGAAAAACGTCCATACCCCGCTCTCTAAATGCCATGAGATAATGATCCCTTCAGAGGATCTGTCTCTGGAGTGGCAGAGGCAGATCCAGAAGCAAGAGATGAAGTATAAAGGGAAGGAGTAGTTTTGCTCTAAAAAAAAAAAACATCTACTTGGCAGATTGAAAGAGAAGTTCTGATTGGTTATAAATGTTTTAACTGGACAGAACGCAATGGTGAGCACAGAATGAAAAGACAGAAAAGCAGAAAAATTGGTTAACTTTTTTTTAAGACTTTTCCCCCTTTTTCTCCCCAGTTGTATCCAGCCACTTACCCGACTCTTCCGAACCGTCCTGGTTGCTGCTCCACCCCCTTTGCCAATCCGGGGAGGGCTGCAGACTACCACATATCTCCTCCGATAAATGTGGACTTGCCAGCTGCTTCTTTTCACCTGACAGTGAAGAATTTCCCCAGGGGGACGTAGCACATGGGAGGATCACACTATTCCCCCCAGTCCCCCCCGACCAGGTGCCCCAACTGACCAGAGGAGGCGCTGGTGCAGCGACCAGGACACATACCCACATTTGGCTTCCCACCCGCAGACACGGCCAATTGTGTCTGTTGGGATGCCCGACCAAGCCGTAGGTAATACGGGGATTCGAACTGGCAGTCGCCGTGTTGGCAGGCAGTGGAATAGACCGCTACGCCACCCGGACGCCCTGAAAGAGAAGTTCTGGTTGGTTATAAAATGTTTAACATGACAGAATGCAATGGCCAACACAGAATGAGAAGACGGAAAAGCAGAAAAATATGTTCGCTTTTTAGTTTTTCCATCTGGTCTGCTCTACTTTGGTCTGCATGCATGTGAGACAGTCAGTAAGCATTTGTGCAGGAGAGAGAGAATGAGGGAGACAAAGAGAGACAAAAGGTGTTTTGTCTGTGTACATACGGCGATCTTACTCAGACATGCATTTGAAAAAGTACATGTGTGGGAAGCGTTGTTACTGGTAGAGACTGATTCAAAGTCCACGTGTTGCTGTTGCAGTCTCAGTGAAGCCGGGCTCCTGAAGCAGCTGAGACTCACCCAGACAGAAATGAGGCCAGTTTTCAGAGATGGAGGTGGGCTACAGTGACATTTTTACAGACCGGGGTTGTTGGATTTCAGAAAAAATGGTTAAAGACTGGAATTGGGTCACATCAATGAAAGGGGTACAGACTGAGAAATTGAAGAGTACTGAGAGCAAGGGAGGTGAAGGGAAGCGAGTTACCATGGCTGAACCAACCACGTGGCAGAATGACATGATGACGTATCCTCCGAACATCGCTCTTTTATCTGGCATCTTGGAAATGCTGATGGTATTTGCCAAGTTGCCATTTACAGGTCAGTATGCTGACTTCCAAATGCTGTTCATCCCTAAGATTACCGAAACGCTCTTGCGCATATTTTTTTGCTTTATTGTAAGCCTGAATAGCAACTCGCCTAACAAGTTGCTACCTTGAAAAGCTTTTATAGATTATTTGCAAACGTGCGGTGAATCATTTCTGCATTTCTGTCAGAGGGGAAGTGTACTGTAGGGTCCGAACGGGGCACTTAAACAACAGTTCCAAGGACAACCATCTTTCCGCCTCCACTTTATCCGGATGGCGCCGTCATGTACTATGAAAGGTAGCCTGTCCCATACATATGGATGCTACCCAGGCCCAGCAGGTACATGACTCTTGGTCAGACAGCTCATCACATAGACGGGAGAATGGAAATGTTGTAATAAACCGAGGGAGGGATGGCATTTATCAGAAGCTGTGGCCATGGCTGTGCCACATGTGCAGCATTTTTATCTTTTATTTTCCCCATTTCATCCTTCTTTCACTCTCAATTGTATCTTTAGTATTTCCAGAGGGCACACGTGACACATTTTCTTGAATTGCGTGATGTTGGACTGCTGATTGCAGTACAAGGGCGTACTTGTTAATACAGATTTGGCACCGCTCTCAAAGTAGTTGCACCCAGCAAAAAAAAAAAAAATACAACAAAAAAAAATGAGACACTCATGTCTGCATGCATTTTTGCGTGTTTGTGTGCACGTTTGTGGTGAAGAGCTCAGTTAAGCTCAGTTGAGCCTCTCGAGTCCTCCGTCTCAGGTCTCCCTCCGAAGTCATTAAATCAAATTATCTTTTCATCCTTCCTCTCTAGTACCTAGTTTATTTTCATCTCCCTCTATCTTCCTCCAATCTCACCGTCCCTCGGTCCTTCCGTCTCTCCATTCCCCTTGGCTGACCCACGGGGTCCAGCTGGGGCGTCTGTTATTGCATAACAGGCTATTCTGAGCCACCATTACAACATCCAAAGTGTTTTTGGTCCACTGGCCATGTGCTGGGATCACACAAGGTAGCCACTGGATGGGAAAACAAAACATCTGAGAATGTAAAAGAGGAGAGGTCATTGATATGCGGTACTGGTTACTGTTGGTGACAAAAAGGAGCGATCAAATTTGTGTTTCTGACAGCGTGATATCGGTTATGCCTTGACCAATAAACGAAAGGGGAAAAAAATCCAATTCTGTCTATGCCGCATGTGTGTGTTAATATGTCACTACCGAGAGCCGTGAACATTATATTTTATGTTTTATGTACCTAGGTACTGTCGCTAAAGGTAAATCACTAAACCCAAAGCTACACGAACATCATCTGCACAGGAAAAGAGAGGTGCAGAAATGTTCCGTGAAAGTAAGGACACCTGCATGTGCCTCTGGAAAGAGTAGTGTCGTCAGATTTTGCGCGGGAGAAATGCATTCTTTATCAGAGCTGGGCAACAGGGTAGGATTCATGAGTGAAGCTCGGGCATCCGGGTAGCGTAGCAGTCTATTTGGTTGCCTAACAACACGGGTCTCACCGGTTCGAATCTCCATGTTGCCTCCGGCTTGGTCGGGCGTCCCTACAGACACAATTGGCTGTGTCTGCGGGGGGAAGGCGGATGTGGGTATGTGTCCTGGTCGCTGCACTAACACCTGCTCTAATCGGTCAGGGCGCCTGTTCGGGGGGGAGGGGTAACTGGGGGGAATAGCATGATCCTCCCATGCGCGATATCCTCCTGATGAAACTCCTCACTGTCCGGTGAAAAGAAGCGGCTGGCGACTCCACATGTATCGGAGGAGGCGTGTGGTAGTCTGCAGCCCTCCTCGGATCGGCAGAGGGGGGGCAGAGCAGTGACTGGGACGGCTCGGAAGAGTGGGGTAATTGGCTGGATACAATTGGGGAGAAAAAGGGGGGGATAATAAATAAATAAAGCTGTTGGTAGGTTCTTCACACTCTCTTCGGGGTATTTATTAGACATTATATGGTCAAAGATAACTGCAAAAAACACCTTAGGGTGGGTGTGATAATAAGCCTCCTACATTTTAGACTTGTTTTAATCCAGTTAATGTGTTGTCCGTGTGCTCTGTATCTTAACTGATGTGGTAGAGCTGGTATTTGAAAAAGCCACGTCATTTAGGGACAGGGTCACTGCACGAAGAAAATATTTACCCATTCGGTCAATGACGCCTGTGCTTTTGGGATTCCTGCTCACACAGAGCACCTTTTGTATTTCTGTGGCGAGGCAGCTCATGTTTTTGCTGTTTACTTGGGTTTTAAGTATTTGAAGGAATCCTCTCGCAAAGCCTTTTAAAAGAACAGCTCGGGTGAAGGGAGGGTAAGAACCAGATGTATGCTATCAACGAACCGTGGGGGTGGCACGGTGGTGCAGCGCGGTCGCCTCACAGCAAGAAGGTCCTGGGTTTGAGCCCCGGGGTAGTCCAACCTTGGGGGTCGTCCTCGGTGTGGAGTTTGCATGTTCTCCCCGTGTCTGTGTGGGTTTCCTCCGGGTGCTCCGGTTTCCTCCCAGTCCAAAGACATGTAGGTCAGGTGAACTGGCCGTACTAAATTGTCCCTAGGTGTGTGTGTGTGTGTGTGTGTGTCTGTGTGTGTGTGTGTGTGTGTGTGTGTGTGTGTGTGGACCCTGTGATGGGCTGGCGGCCTGTCCAGGGTGTCTCCCCGCCTGCCACCCAGTGACTGCTGGGATAGGCTGCAGCATCCCGCGACCCTGAGAGCGGGATGAGTGGTTTGGATAATGGATAGGTGGATGGATGGTTTACCGTTGAAATTCAGTGTGCCGTGTGAAAGTGCATGTTAAATGCACATCAGACAGCAGACCATCACGCTGTACCAGTCCAGACTGCTTCTTATTCATTAGAAAACACTGATTCCACTTCCGTCAGTCAGATTAAGAAAATTTCTGTCTCCTTTGTTTCTCAACATTTTATCAGACTACATGTTACATTTGCATATTTGAACTGTTTTTTCACAGTGAGTTTTCAGCTGCTAAAAATATCCATGCTTTTTTTTTCTGCACTCAGTGTTCTTGCTGCTTTCTTTCCTATCTCTTATTTGCTATGGTTCCCGGTTAAAATGGTCTTCAAATACTCAAGCACAGGACAGTGATGTCTCGTGAGCCATCACTAGGGTGGACACAGTATATACCCTCATCATGTAGGGCAGTGACGCTTCCCACTTCTGAGGCATCGTGAATGCTCGTATAGTTCAGCAGACTTTCTAAGGGACTCTCCCTGGGCCACCAGCATCTTTGTTTTGTCTGTGAGACAGCCAGCTCACATTGAGGCTCATGTGTGAGACAGCTGTACTCGCAGGCTCTTCCTCAGTGGGGTCTCAGCTGTCGCTGCTGAGTTGCTAACCAGCTGATTGACGGGATGGCGATGAGTCTTCAAGGGTCGATAATACCTCCCAGAGGAAGACCAGGCCCGCTTAGTATCTTTAGTGTCTATCCTGCAAATTAAAAAAAATACAAAAAACTCCTACTGACTCAAAGTGCCCCCTTTCACAACCCATCCGAGGGATTTCTGTAAACATCTCTCTTCCCCCCCCCTTTTTTTCTCCCCAATTGTACCCAGCCAATTACCCCACTCTTCCGAGCTGTCCTGGTCACTGCTCCGCCCCCTCTGCCAATCCAGGGAGGGCTGCAGACTACCACATGCCTCCTCCGAAACATGTGGAGTCGCCAGCTGCTTTTCACCTGACAGTGAGGAGTTTTGCCAGGGGGACGTAGCACGTGGGAGGATCACGCTATTTCCCCCAGTCCCCCCCCCAAACAGGCGCCCCCGACTGACCAGAGGAGGCGCTAGTGCAGTGACCAGGACATATACCCACATACGGCTTCCCATCCACAGACACGACCAATTGTGTCTGTAGGGACGCCCAACCAAGCCAGAGGTAACACGGGGATTCGAACCGGTGATCCCCGTGTTGATAGGCAACGGAATAGACCACTACACTACCCAGACACCCCTACATCTCTCTTTTTAATGCTTCATTCAGTCTTCCTTCTACACAGTTTAGATGGAAGATTGTGATGCATTTCTTGTCGAACTTTAGCAGGAGACGACTGTAATTGAAGTGGATTCTTGTGAAGATGTCAACCTTGGAGCAGTTGAATGAAGTTTGGCACTTCTTTTTATCACGCTACGGCCTGGTCGTTGCTGTCTTTATGCACCTGAGTTGGTTGAGTTTCTTCTGCTGGTTGATTTTTCCAAGTTTGGCGGTGTTCGGCATCCATAAATTGGTCAGCCTACTCTCATATTTTCCTTCTCTCTAACTCTCTCTCTCTCTCTCTCTCTCTCTCTCTCTCTCTCTCTCTCTCTCTCTCTCCCTCTCTCTCCCTCCCTTCTTTTCCCTCCTTTCCAGACAGCCCGTGTCATCCTTCCAGGAGGACAGCATCTATGCTGTTTGTCCTCCGCAGGTGGACAGAGGGAGCCGTGAGGTGTTTGAGAGCCACGTGATGACCGGCCAGGGCCTGATGAGGGCGCTGTGCAGGGAGGACATGTTGATGTACAGGGAGTACATCAAGAACAGATATATGTGAGACGCTGAGACCAGCCACATGACTTTTAAGCCTACATGTACAGCCAAGGCCTTACCTCAGAGGTCAACCACTGACCCCGCCCGTTACCGACATAACACCATGAAACTCACAGTGATGGCATTACAGCAAGACCTGGGAAGTTGTGGACTGGGAAAATGACCAGGACAGTGATTGGTTTCTTACACCCAAGCCTGCGACTGGATTTTTTTTTTATTGGCGTAGACAACAGTGTTATGATGATAACGATATGTTTCATGTTAATGTAATGTAATGTAACTGGACCAACTTATTTCTCAAGATGGATTTTAAAGAGACAGGAAATGTAGGCACGGCCTGTTTTAGCAACTGTTTGAATGTAATTTGGGTGTAAGATGGGTCTTTTTTTTCTTTCTTTCTTTTGGAAGGCTGGCCCTGTGTTGCTTTTTATTTATTTTTTATTTCAATTGTCCACCCGATTCAATTTTAATTGCAACACATTTTAGAGGAAAAATTCTTCAACTGAATGTGATTTTGTCCCTTGTTTTATTTTCATTAAAAGGATGTCATTTGCAAAATTTGTGGCGACTCCTTGTGAATTCAAACTCGGTTATAAATGTTGTCAGGATTTGACAGCAGAACATGCATAAAACATCAGGCGGATCGCCATTTTAGTCTCACATACCTGCTTTTAAGAAACACCTGGAACCAGTCAACTCTGACTGGTTCCAGGTGTTTGCCAGGTACCGACAAGATATCACGACAGTTTTATTATTCGTCACTGGTGTTACGGAAAAGCGCAGGCTCTGATCTTTTACCACGTTGAATTTAAAGTTTACTTTGTGATCTGTGGAGCAAGTTAGGGCCATGTCCTAGCGACCTTAAAACATGCAAAGTAGCCAATTATAAAGTCAAACGTATAAGAAAGACAGCGAGGATACAAACACCATCCCCGTCTTCCTCACTGAAATTCCTGCAGACGGGTGCATTTCATCTGATAACAGTGTTATATAACTTAATGAAATCACAATGTCCATCTCAATTCTTTTTTTCATTTTATTATTTTATTCGTGATCATATTTTGTGTTTACTGCTATGGCAACACCAATATTTGACTAAACTTCTCAGCCACTGGGGGGAAGATGAGATGAAGTTTGTATTCCAGATTAATGAAGCATCACTTCCTATGACGCAGCATGAAGGGTGTTTAGTGAAGCCTGTCAAAACCATCGGTGCCGTCAGGTGATTTGAAGGGGTCAGAGGAGAGGAGAATGATCTGATGTAAACCGGCACAACGAGGTTTAGAGTGAAACCCCATGAACTTGTCATTTGAATTTGTTTCTGTCTTAACGGGTGTCTGATGTTGAATTTTGTTTTATATCACCGCCTCACAGAGATGTCATGTGATTGTTATGTCATGTGATTATTATGGAGCATTAAACAAATGTATTTATTAAATACTGCCCGGTCTCGTTTGGTGCCTTGGTTTGCTTGCCTGCTAGAAATGCCTGATAGCATGCGCCCTCCTCTCTCTGCTTCTGTGTCTAAGCTCTTCGCAGCATTGCTGATGTTGTCCCTCGTTCCTTTTATAGGCAAATAGCAAATCAACCCCCCCCCCCCGCCACACCTGCATAACTGCAGTCTTACCATTTTGTCTGCATCCTTCTCTCTTCTACTGCCTGTCTCTCTTTCTCTTCCTGTTTCTCTCTTTTAAATGCATGTTATTGTCTTTTCTCCTCACCATCGCTCTCTCGCCCCCCCCCCTTTCTCTCACACATGCTTTCGGTATCCAGTTTTTCAGCCACAGGTGACAGAAAAGGTTGACTGTGATGACAGGTGCTGTTGCCTAACACACACACACAACACACACACCTGTATACAGTCAAATCCACACCGTCATGTAATCTCTCACAGCTCCACATTTAGATGGCGCACACTCCTCTTCTCTCACTCGCTCTTCACACATACTGACCACTGGCTGACTCAGAGCTGTCTCTCCGCCCATGCCTCGTGAGCCTGGGCATGGGGGAAAAGTGGTGAGTGGTACACCGAGGGTGAGGAGGGGGGTGAGAAGGGCGGCACCAGCGTGTGGTGGAGGGTTAGAAAATGGATTGTAACATGTGAACGAGGAATAAGAGCTTTTAGCTGAAAGCGTCTATTAAGTCAGGAGGAGATGGAACAAAAGGACGGAGCGGGAAAGCATGTTAGCTAGCCCTGTGCGGTAATTGTATCGAGTGCAGAGAGACAACAATAGCCTCCAAATAACAGTACGCTCCAAAATATATTCTGTCTGTGGGTGGAGATGAGAGATGGGGGGGGGGGGGATCTTGGTAGCTACAAAATGCTCTCTCTTAACCTCCCTCATTTTAAGAGCAGTAGAAATGGAGGGGGGGGTCAGGGGAGTTCATTTGGGTCTCATTGCTGTTCTCGGGTGTTTGTGATGCAGCTGGATAAGACCGAGGAGGGAGAGATTGGCAGCGTTAATAGGCTGCTGCCTCGCTTTCCCATCTAAATAAAAGCAGTGGAAAGATGGTTGTACCTCTCTCTGCTGGGGAGGCTCCCTAAACTTGTCTTCTGTTTCTGTTTGAGAGGACAGAAATTGTTCAGTCATGGTATAAGTATAAGACGTTTCTCTCCTTCCCTCCTCTCTTTTGTCTTCTCATCATTATCAGCACTAGTTGAAATTGTTTTGGACAATTGTTTTGTCCTCTCTTCTATATATATATATATATATAAAACATAAAATCCAGTGAGTCAAGTACATTCTTTATGAGACAGTACAAGTCTGTTTCATGCCATAAGCAATCATCAGCTGTCAATAAATGCTGTGTATACACACACACACACACACACACACACACACACACACACACACACCCACCGATCAGCCAAAACATTAAAACCCCCTGCCTAATATGGTGTAGGTCCCCCTCGTGCCACCAAAACAGCTCTGACCCATCAAGGTTTCCCAGCAGAACATTGCCCAGAGCATCACACTGCCTCCCCCAGCTTGCCTTTTTCCCATAGTGCATCCTGGTGCCATCTCTTCCCCAGGTCAATGACACACATGCATCCGGCCATCCACATGATGTAAAAGATGTTATTCATCAGACCAGGCCACCTTCTTCCATTGTTCCATGGTCCGGTTCCGACGCTCGCGTGCCCATTGTAGGCGCTTTCTGCGGTAGACAGGGGGCCATCATGGACACTCTGACTGATCTGCGGCTACACGGCCCCATACGCAGCTGAGATGCCCTATGCATTGTGACACCTGTCAATCATAGCCAGCGTGAACTTTTTCAGCAATTTGAGCTACAGTAGCTCTTCTGTGGGATTGGACCAGACGAGTTAGCCTTCACTCTCCACATGCATCAGTGAGAGTTGGGCACCCATGACCCTGTCGCTGGTTCACCGGTTGTCCTTGCTTGGAGAACTTTTGGTAGGTACTGACCACTGCATACTGGTAACACCCCACGAGACCTGCCGTTTTGGAGATGCTCTGACCCTGTCGTCTAACCATCACAATTTCGCCCTGGTCAAAGTCGCTCAGATCCTCACACCCAGATTTAGAAGATTAAAATGGAAATAGACTGGGGGATAGGGGCCTCTTGCATGTTCTATATTATAGACAAAACAATGGATCATGGTAAAACATAATTTAAGTTAAAAATGTCCATATAATCCTTGACCTTAATGCCCTTCTTCTGTCTTCCATGTGATGTCTACATCCTCCACAAAGGTTCAGTTTGAACAGTAAAGTGTATTTACTCCATGTCTCCCTCAGATTTAGTGTAGGCTCATCAAAGTGGGGCTAAACATTCATGCAATTTGTTGTAGAATGACCCATTACATTTTCACATCTCAAAAATATTGTAATCTCATGTACATTTTCATACAGCATCTGTTTGGTCTTGTTTTGCTGAAAAGGTGCAGCAGGGTTTGAAGAATGAATGAAATGGGGATTAATATTCTCACCCATTATCAGGCGTGAACACAGTAGAGGCTTTATCATTGGACGTGTATTTCGTCACTAGTGTGTCACGACGTGATATATAGACATGCCTTTGTTTATCTCGTCCGAATCCAGGGTCTAAGGATGAGGGGTGTCATACATAGTACAGAATTTACGTGTGATTATAAAACTCTCTGGGACTAAATTGTGATTCAGGGCTGAATAAATGTGAAATGACTTGGCTTAATATAGTATGTTTGTCCTGTGGGAGAGTGAATCATTCCAGATGAGGTCAGGGGTTAGCCATTTAACAATCATGCACTTCACCAGGATTTTTGTTATTGCCATCAGTAACGCTCTGAAATGGACCATCAACACCAGCCACATCATCTGAAAGGCTCCGCAAAGACTCAGCCAACTGAAGTATCATGTCAAAATATACCTGTTGGTCCATTTCTACAAAGCCATCATAGAGAGCATCCTCGCATCATCTCTCACTGTCTGGTATGGGAGCTCAGACAGTCACACAGGAGCAGATTGCCGCTAAAGCCTCCAACCCTCCCCCAGTCAACTCACTCTATATACTAAAGCACACCTTCAACTGGGCAGCTGAAACAACTAGTGACCCCTCCCACCCAGCCTACCACCCCTCCCAGCTTCTCTCCACTGGAAGGCGCTACAGGTCCATATTATCCTAAACCACTCTATTCAAACACAGCTTCTCTCCTACAGCAGTCAAAACATTTAATGTTCCTTACTAGCCCCCCTTGCTACAAGACCCCATATACTGACCTGAATGCACTGTCTGCACCGGACTGAGCTCAGACTGGACTGCGTTGCACTGGTACATCAGTCATTGTACTCTCTGCCTGTTGGGCTACTTGATGTGCTGAGGAACTGAGCTGTACATATCCTATATATTCAATGTACATGTTCTCACATTCATGTGTGACACACTTTTTGTGTGTGTTGTTGTAAGGGTTTATGGTGCTGCTTGTTTTTCTCTTTCTTTTTGCACTGGAACTGAGCTACCATGCCGTACCAAAACAATTACTACCAACATTGTTGCATGGCAATAATAGTGTCCATCTATCATCCATCCATCCATCCATCCACCCAACCATCCATCCATCCATCCATCCATCCATCCATCCATCCATCTATCTATCTATCTATCTATCTATCTATCTATCTATCTATCTATCTATCTATCTATCTATCTATCTATCTATCTATCTATCTATCTATCTATCTATCTATCTATCTATCTATCTATCTATCTATCTATCTATCTATCTATCTATCTATCATCCCATCCATCCATCTATTTGCTCACGTTGCTGAACTCCAAATTATTTGTAGAGGATCATTTTGTCGCCCCCGTCACATTTCAGTCTGTAATTCAGCATCTTACAAGCAATAGATGATTCCTGAACTTATTTTAGTTCAGATTTGTTTATCTCTTTTGTGGTTACCCACTAAAGAGCAGAGCTTTTGCACACCTGTAGATGAACAGGCACGTAGGCGAAGACCATGGAGTCTACAATGGCAGAAAATAACCTGATAAAAGTCTTTGTTATTAAATGTCTCCGTGACTGTGAGTATAGAGGACAGTGTGTGTGTGTGTGGGGGGAGGGGGTCTTTTGTTCTGCCATTATGGGTCACCCATTGCAATACCCTCTCAGCACTGTCTACATTGGCTGAGTCATATCACCGACTGAATCAGAAATTCCCTCAGGTTGTTCTTCAGGCTATTCTGAGGGCGACCCATTCTTTTCGTTGCAGGTATGAGCATTACGCTATAGTGTCATGTGTAGGCCAAGATCCTGTGTGAACATAACGCTTTAGTCCATCACTTGGAACAAATCAATAATCCCGAGTGCTCACTCTCAACAATTACTGCTTCTTTCACTCACTCACACACACACACACACACACACACACACACACACACACACACACACACACACACCTCCGCCATCCCACACCTTATGCTCTTCTGTACATTATCTCTCCTTCTACCTCCACCAGTCCCCTACCACTCACATGTCTGTAATTCTCCTTCATCATCATCCCCCACCTCCCCCCACATACCACCACCACCACCACCCACACACCCCTTTCCCCATTCTTCCTGTCAAACTGTTGCTCTCCTTGAACAATCCTCTATTCGCTCCTCTGCACTCCCCCGGTGGTTTGATTCCTCTTCCCGGTCCGTTGCCTGGTTAATAACTCCCTCGGTCTAATTAGAGACAAAGGTTCCTCCCAGGTAAATAAGCGGGGGTGGGTATTTATGGATGGAGGGGTGAGTCACCATAGGTAGGTGTTTGTGTGCGAGCGCGTGCCTGTGTGCTCTTGCCGCTGAGTGTGCTGATGTGCGTCTGCGGGGATTGTGGACACAAGAATACATTAGTTAAGAGAAGGGGTGTTGTTGAGGCAGAGAGGTGCTTTACATAAGGCCCTGTTTTCCCAGTGTGTGTTTGTGTGTCAAATGCGAGGTGTCTAATTACAGGGGGGGTTTGTTTTGATCACCGCAGAGCCTTTCAGCACACATGGCTATGGTTGAATATGTGCATGTAGCCAGCGACGGCAGCCTGCTAATTTTGTACTGCTACACCGTTATATGAAGACACCACCAACATATAAACATCGCGGGTGAAGTAAGCACACCACCGGTGTTTGTTTCAGCACTTGCGGGAAGCCAGCCCTGTTTTGCTTCAATTGTTTTTTTTTGGATTTTTTTTTCTGCTGAGCTTTTTCCTCTCTGTTAACTCGACACACAAAACAATCAAGACATGACTCTGAATTGTACTAGTATGACTTGCATAGCATGACATACAGTGGCATCTGACATATGACACGTTACGTAATTGTTCAACTCATGAATGAAGTTTGTTCTTTCAGTAATAATAAGGGTCATAATGACCCCCCCCCACACACACACACACATACCATTGGCCATGCACTTATACACACTTCTACAGTCAAATGTCACCCTCTCAGAGTATCATGTTCCACTGTTGTCAGTGTGTGCCATAGACATACAGGTGGTCGGTATCAAATCCTCTAAACGACAGTCTAGTCTTTATTATCATTATCGTTTATGTGACAAAGCCTATGTCCAGAATTCCTATGGCTGTATCATGTAGATTTATTCATTGCGTCATAGATGAAAGGAATCCTGTGATAACTTTAGGATTCATGGTGATATCACACATACTGTCCGGGTTTTATGAACAAAGCTTTAAAAATATTTGTCTCTCGGGGTTGTCATTTACGTAGGCCCAAGGACCATGGCGGTCTGACAGGACGCGGAAGCGAGACAGGCTAGGCTAACGGCTAGCCCATGCAGACCAGCAGTTCCGACAGCCATCCTGGCTGGCGTTCGTTCTCCTGGACAGTGATTTTTTTTTAATATAGTTTAGATATATGTGTTAGTTCGGATGTATGTGTTCTAGTAGTTCTTGTAGTTTTTGGATATGGGTTTTTGTCTTTGTGTTGACCTGCTGTGGGCTGGGGGAAACGACGTTACGACAAATAAAGTGTTTCTGATTCTGATTTATTTTCAGTCCTTTCGTCGAGCGCTCCGTCATGTTGCATTTCATTTTTGGAAGGGTTGATCTTTATCTTCAAGCATAAGCTGAACCTCTTCTATGGGTCAAATATAGGTTTGGTTTTGGCCCAATTTCTCACCGAGTTCAAAAGAAATGTTGGGGCACTGTTTATAAACTGGAAATAAGTTAAATTTCAAACTTTGTAATCTGACAAGTTTTAACTGCGTTATTCAATATGCTCAATCTAGCACAATACCTCATTAGTTTGAAAGCTAAGCTAGCAGGCTAATGCCACTAAGCACTCTACAAACGCCATAGACGTGGCAACACTTTGAATAAAACGCCATGACTCGACTTTAGTTAAACGTTTTTATCTGTCAGCCACATGACTAATAATAATAATAATTCCAAATCTGCTACACATGCACTTTACAAACAAAACAATGACGTCATACTGTAGCGACCGGGTAGCGTGATTTTTTCGTACCCGTTTTTCCGCAAGAACGCACCTCCGTCACGCCTGGATTCCGGGAAGACCCGCCCTACTCTATCTCATGATTGGCTAACCCTATCCCTAACCCACCCTAACCCTAACCTTAACCAACCTAACCAACGGAGGCAACGCGTACTAGCTAATCAGAGGCAGAGTTCCCAGAAAACGGGTACGACAAAAAAATCACCTATTTCGTAGCCTACCAATATAGACTCGCCGGTTCGAATCCCCTTGTTACCTCCGGCTTGGTCGGGGCGTCCCTACAGACACAATTGGTCGTGTCTGCGGGTGGGAAGTCCGATGTGGGTATTTGTCTTGGTCGCTGCACTAGCGCCTCCTCTGGTCGGTTGGGGCGCCCCTGGATCGACAGCGGGGGTGGAGCAGCGACCGGGACGGCTCAAAAAGAGCGGGGTAATTGGCCACATACAATTTAGGAGAAAAAGGGGGGAAATTATATATATATAAAAAAAAGACTGTCGGCGGTTCTGCGCTGGGAGAGCGCAATGGCTGATGAGACTATTAATGTTAGATTTCAATTTGTGTTTTAATGATGTGTTGTTCATGTGGTTATTTTTGTGTTGTTTTGGGGTTCGACTCAGACGCCACTTGGACGTGTGTGTGTGTGTGTGGGGGGGGGGGTCTCGTTACGTTGTTGTCAGTCATGGTCCGTTCTGGGCGGGGTGAATAAAAGAGGTCTCCCGGGGTCGGGCGGTGTATGGGTAACGGGAGTCGCAATTAAAAAGCGATCTCTGCCTCTCGGCTCATCCTTACACGCCGGCTCACCACAACTACTTCCCGTTTTAGCTGGCAACCCCCCTACCTAAAACATCTCCCCGCGAGCCTGGGGCTTGCGATGTGGCCAAAACACGGAACGGAGTCTTATTAGGAGCTCCGCCGATTCACGGTGTTTGCGGATTGAGCTCAACCGGTCATTTAAAAATCATCAAGTTGCTGAAGATATCTTTGAAATATAGCTGATAGCCTGCCGTATGGCTTTTCTGCCCCCCCCCCCCCATTTCCCACTCAAAGTAATGAAGAGTGGCGAGCCGAGACGCCGGCATATGTCCGTGTATTCCCATGGCCTCTGCGCCGAGGCACGTTTTTCCCCACCTGGCTCTGGTGACACATGTGATGAGAGGGCGTCCTGAGGAAAGCTGCGAGTAAAATGAGCCTACGGAAAAACAAAAACGCGTGGGGATAAAGGGTAACTGTAAGAAAGAGAGGGGGCACAGAAGAAGGTGAGGCGGAAAGGGAATGAGACGGGCAAAACGATGCAAATCGGGCCCGCTGGTACAGTAAGTGGCTTCTGGGTATTTACGGTGTTTGAGTCCGGAGGAACAACCCGTACAGGCTCACTGGATTCTCTGTGTGTGGTGCTCCCTCAACATCCGCCGGCTGGAACTTGTGGCAGCCATGTGGGAAGACCCAGCGCACACAGATGGGCACAATATATGTACACCAAAGTATACAGGATCTGTGTACAACAACCCGCTTCACAATACAACGCCTATGTAACGCACGCACACACGCGCACACTCGCACACACAAAAGAAGGTAGAGACGCGTCATATTCCACAGCCTACATACGTAGGGCCAGACTGACTTGGCTTTTTGCTTCATATGGACACTTGCTTTTAGAAATCTCTGTCTCATATTATAGATAGATAGATAGATAGATAGATAGTAGATAGATAGATAGATAGATAGATAGATAGATAGATAGATAGATAGATAGATAGATAGATAGATAGATAGATAGATAGATAGATAGATAGATAGATAGATAGATAGATAGATAGATAGATAGATAGATAGATAGATAGATAGATAGATAGATAGATAGATAGATAGATGGACGGACGGACGGACGGACGGTCGGACAGACAGACAGACAGACAGACAGACAGACAGACAGACAGACAGACAGATAGATAGATAGATAGATAGATAGATAGATAGATAGATAGATAGATAGATATCTAGATAGATAGAAGATAGATAGATAGATAGATAGATAGATAGATAGATAGATAGATAGATAGATAGATAGATAGATAGATAGAAAATCCTGTCCTCAGTGGGGACAGTTTTGTTTTACAGCATAGCCATAACAACAATAAGCAGTTAGAATACATTACAACTGTATATGCACACAGAAAAAAAAGTAATTGAATTAAAGTAGAACAGAATGAAAGTGTCAGATGTGCAAAAGGCGGTCACATTATCCATATCAACCGCATACATTATTGGATTATCGCCTGTTCAGTTGGATGCTTGCCATAAGGATAAATGGGTTGTTGTCCCAGTTTGTTCTCATTTGGGGTGTTTTTGATCTTCGTGTCGATGGCGGAGGCTGACAGTGACACAGTGTGCCTTACTGGTTTAGAGGAGAGAGGCGCAATTTATACAGATCAGACGCCAATGACTTGACTCCGAGTGCGCACTACACCCTGCCCTACTTTATCTCTCTGTGATTTTTGACCGGACAATATGCACTCCAGAGAGGGAGTTGATCCATGGGACAAGGATGGTTATATCAATGTTGACAGAATTCAGGTAGACCACACACACTGTTGCCCTTTTACTTGGGGGGGGGGTCTTTTTTCTGAATATGAGCCCAACACAGTTTGGCGTCGCTAAGGAGGCCGGGGTAGCATGATCTGGTCAACTGCAGCAGGTGTCGTCGGAGTAAATAGGCAGCCGGGGTTCAGCGAGAAAAAAGAAAAGAAAGAAAAGGATTTGAGGACATTTAACATTTCTGAATGGGAAGGCGGAGAGAGAGCACGCATAACCCGTGTGTTGGGTTTACAGAGGTGGGAGTCCATATACGCCCCCCCCACCCCCCGTGCCAGGCAGGGAAGAAGCCTGGTCTGACACGTGTTTTATCTTTAGGCATGTGATCGAGGGGCGGTCTCTCTCTCTCTCTCTCTCTCTCTCTCTCTCTCTCTCTCTCTCTCTCTCTCTCTCTCTCTCTCTCTCTCTCTCTCTCTCTCTCTCTCTCTCTCTCTCTCTCTCTCTCTCTCTCTCTCTCTCTCTTTGTCTGTCTCTCCCCCCTCCTGTATTCTCCCTCTTCGTTTCAGATCATAAATCCTGACGTCACTTGGTTTTATAGCGGTCCCCGCGCGTCCCGTCAGTCCTGATAGTGTGGCTGCTGCGCGCCATCGGCGACCCTCCTCACACTCTTCTCCTTCACCTCCTCCTCCTCTTCCTCCTCCTCCTCCTTTAGCTGAGCGGCCAATGCTCCACGTCGACCCGGCCCGGGGTGTTTCTCCCATGCGTGGGAAACAGAACAAAATCAAGGGCTTCACCTGAGGAGGGTCTGAGGAGGGTCTGAGGAGGACAGTCGCCTTGTGTTTTTTTTTTTGATAGCACGCCATCGAGAGGCTCCAGTTTCACTGAAATCTCTGCTTGCTCGTTCCTCGCAGGAGGTATGTCCTATACTATGCTTTGCTTTGGTTTAGATTTTGCACATGTATGACTGTCTATGAACACCACAGACTGCGTGTGTAGGCTGTGTGTTTGACTGGCGGAGAGTTTCAGTACCGCGGACAGCGACGGCACACTCTCCGCCCGTGCACAAAGTTCACAGCTATTCACTTAAACGACTCGTGCTTCAAGTAACTTTCATTTAACAAACAGTTGTGCAATGCGAACCAGCAAACTGCAGAAACGTGTGCAAGTTTAAGCGGTAAATGTTTTCCATGTTTGTTTGTTTTTTTGCTTTACTTGCAAACAAAATCAACAACAACAACAAACAAAAATAATAACCCCCTGTCTGTTTACGGTTGTGCTCTCTGCAGGACAGGCGCAAACGGGGCCGAGATATGAACGAGTCGCTGACCGTCAACGACTCCTCGGCGGCCGGTGCGGGAGGAGCGGCTGCTACCTGGATGGAAGCCGAGTCTCCGGAGCAAAACAGCAGCCTGGAGTTCTCCACCGCCCCCCGCTGAACTTACCCGTCAACCCATGGGACATCTTGCTCTGCATGTCAGGCACCGTGATCGCCTGCGAAAACGCCATCGTGGTGGCGATCATCTTCTACACGCCGAGCTTAAGGACTCCCATGTTCGTGCTGATCGGCAGCCTGGCCACGGCGGACCTACTGGCCCGGTATGGGATTAATCCTGAACTTCGTGTTCCAGTACGTGATCTCCTCTGAGACGATCAGCCTGATCACCGTGGGCTTCTTGGTGGCCTCCTTCACGGCATCGGTTAGCAGCCTCTTGGCCATCACGGTGGACCGGTACTTCTCTCTGTACAACGCTCTGACTTACTTCTCGGAGGAAGACTCTGCAGTGTGTGCATGTGATGTTGATAGGCACGTGGGGGGTGTCCGTTGTGCCTGGGCCTGCTACCCGTGCTCGGCTGGAACTGCCTTGACCAGCCGGAGTCGTGCAGCATCGTTCGCCCGCTGACCCGCAGTAAACCTGACTCTGCTGGCCACCTCTTTCTTTGTCATCTTCGTGCTGATGCTGACTCTCTACTTCAAGATCTGCAAGATCGTGTGCCGCCACGCGCACCAGATCGCCCTGCAGCAGCACTTCTTCACGACGTCGCACTACGTGGCCACCAAGAAGGGGGTCTCTACGCTGGCCATCATACTGGGCACGTTCGGCGCAAGTTGGCTGCCCTTCGCCATCTACTGCCTGGTGGGCGAGAGAGAGTACCCGTCGGTGTACACGTACGCCACGCTGCTGCCGGCCACCTACAACTCCATGATCAACCCCATCATCTACGCCTACCGAAACGCAGAGATCCAGCGCTCCCTCTTCGTGCTTTTCTGCGGCTGCTCTCAGGCCAACGGAGCCTACCGCTCCCGGTCGCCCAGCGAGGTCTAGGGGGTCAGGGCTCTGTGTGTGTGTGTGTGTGTGTGTGTGTGTGTGTGTGTGTGTGTGTGTGTGTGTGTGTGTGTGTGTGTGTGTGTGTGTGTATGTGTGTGTTTGCGCGCGCGCGCTTGGGGGGGGGGAGTGAAGGGAGAGGCGTCACCTGACCATTGACAATCCGCTTCTATGTGACAGTGATGCTTAACGAGAACTATCAAAGGGGGGCGCGACGCTCACAATGTATATCTTACGCATATCTGCACTTTATCCTGTCTCAACACAATTTAGGATGAGATTTCAAACGCTGTGAGCAAAAACTTTTTGTGTGTGTGTGTGTGTGTGTGAAAAGAGAAAACAAGCATACGAATGTACTACTTAAATGAGAAAAGGAATGGAAATCTTGCACTTTATTGATCGTTTTTTTTGAAATGCCAAAGCAGTATTGCATAAAGCCTATTATGTGTCAGAGTTTGTATTGGTCAGTACTGTGAGTCCTTTTATATTTTGTATTGTACTGTCTATGATGTAAATTTTCTACCAGAAGAAGTACATTAATAAAACTAGTGCAAAAGAAAGTCTGCGTCTCGCGTCCGCTGTCCTCTCTGGTTTACTTCCGCTTCCGGGGCGCAGGTGCGTCCGCCAGCAGCCCGCCCCGGAAAAATGGCTTCAATTTGCACCAAGGCACATTTAAATCTTGTTTGTGCGTGTGTGTGTGGTCAAATCCACTCTGCTATTTAGTCCTGTACCCTCGGTAGGCTACATCTTCCCTTCCCGCTGAAAAATCCAAATGACGATTTGCTTGTTAAGTTTTGAACGATATGTCATTCGCTACGATAGCGAAGTGTTTTGTTTTGTTTTTTCAATGAGGTAAATTACACTTACCTTGGAGTCCTACCACAGGTCAACCAAATGGCCCTGACAACAAATTCACAGTGTCGAAGCCTTCAGGTAGATCCTCTCTGCCTGCTGCCCTTCAGCTGCATGCACATGATTTGCGGAGTTTGTTAGCACAGGGAACAGGAAAATGTGCTTCAAGGATCAGCTTTTCTTTCCTGAATCTATAAAAACCATGCAAATCTTATGCAGTGTGTGTGTGTGCGTGTGTGTGTGTGTGTGTGTGTGTTCTCTTGTTCTTTGTTAGTTACAGTTTGAGTTTTTAACCATAAGAAAGAAGACATTTTTCAGAGTGAGGACATTTTGGCTGGGCCTCACTTCTTTAAGGGGCTAGGATTTGGGTTTAGGGGTAAGGTTAGAGTTAGGGTTAGGTCAAGGGTTAAGGTTAGGCATGTAGTTATGATGGTTAAGGTTAGAATTAAGGAATGAATATCGTCATGTGGGGTCATCACAAAGATAGAATTTCTCACAAAGAAATCACAGAGATAGAATACAAAGTATAAGAATGTATATGTGTGTGTAAGAGAGAGATATACAGAGAGCAAAGATGGAGAGATATACAGAGAGCAGAGAGGGAGAGAGATACAGAGAGAAGAGAGGGAGAGCGATACAGAGAGCAGAGAGGAGAGAGAGATTTATATATAGAGATACAGAGAGGAGAGAGCGAGGTGAGAGAGAGAGAGAGATACAGAAAGCAGAGAGAGATACAGAGCAGAGAGGAGAGAGAGCAAAATAGAGAGATACAGACAGACAGAGATACAGAGAGCAGAGAGACAGAGATACAGATAGGGGAGAGAGGGGAGAGAGAGCGAGAGACAGAGATACAAAGAGCAGAGAGAGACACAGAGATACAGAGAGCAGAGAGACAGAGATACAGAAAGGAGAGAGAGAGAGCAGAGAGGGAGAGCTATACAGAGAGGAGAGAGAGAGAGAGAGAGAGAGAGAGAGAGAGAGAGAGAGAGAGAGAGAGAGAGAGAGATGGTTGTGTGTGGTCCTGGTAGCCTCAGACACAGTGGTTTATCAACAGCCTGTTTAAACAGATTTGGCCCTGATGACGACATCGGGGGCCCGACCAGGCTGTGGGACATGTAAGAGCCTGGTTAATAGGTTTAGACATACTGCCTCCCACAAAACGGGTTTACACACGGTGTAAGGCAATGCTCCTTTTGTCCCCCGTTCAGAAGTTGTTGTTGTTTTCACATTAAATTCTACCATAGGCACCTCTGCTCTTCCCTGATAGTTATATTCAATTACCTTTCTCGACAGCTCATCTTTAAAAGAGAAATTGCGGACCGCCCTACCGGAGCGTAAAGACATGCCCAATGGGACATCAAGCACTGAGGCCTCCGTCACACGCCGCTTGTGAATTGGAGCAAAGGTGAGGGCAGCTAATGGACAGTGTGCTCAGTCTGGTTCTCAGTAGATGAGAGCAGGGGAGATGTTTGTTCACTTCTCCACAAGAACAGATGTTGCTTTTTTGAAAAGTCTGCAGCCACCTGTTGCTACATGGGGCCCCAAGAAGGTCAAGTCGTGGCATAGTTGGCTATTTATAGCCTGAGAGTGAAAATGCCCCATTGCTAATACGTAGTATATTGATAAACTGCATGCATGGCGCTAAAACGTAATCTCCCAACAACGCCGCAGCTTCGGCACCAGGGACAGAGTACTACAATTGTGTGTCAACGGCTCCGTGGTGTGTTTGCTGGATGGGCCCGCTCGCTTTGATAGCGCATCCATTAGGTTTTATAGAGGCAAGGAGTAATGTTTGAATTATGTAATGCTCGGGCACAGCAGACCTGAGCAGCACTCTAGGCAATCGCTAAAGTACACTGAGGAATGATTCAGTCATTAATAATGTTAATTACTGCGGTGTAGCAAATACTTTCCATGGGCCGATTATCATTACTAGGTTAGCCATTAGCTCGATGAGAAAGAGGGTTTTATTTATTGTGCAATCATACAAATTGCTAGTTTCTGCACCACCTCATATTCATGTTGCTGCCACTGAAATCTCTGCTCCTCTGTATGAGTAGGGGATGGTGGTAAGAAACGGGGTGCCGTCACTCTTTCACTAAGTCTTAAGCGTCATGGGGGGGTTTTGTGGACAACATGCAGCCCCCCCCACTCCCTCTGTTCAATACTTAGTGCACAATTAAGGCTCTCATTCACATGCACAGTCTCTTCCTGCGCACATACATGAGGTCCCTCATCATTGGCGGTCACTCAGGGTGGAGTATGACCATCCTTCCTCTGGATCCCTCTGGGTCCTCGGGTGGGCGTAGAGGCCAATCCTGGAGCCGAATAATGGGAGGATGCCTACGCGTGACAGCTTTTCAAGTGGAGTGGCTGATGCGCCTGCAGCCACCATGTGGTCCTTGGCAGGGGGGTGGCCAGAGTCCAATGGCATGGAGAACCAAGACGATTGGGGACCACCCTCTGTTGCGGCCTTCATCCGGCTTCACTGCCGTTGTGACCAGGAGACATCTTCCGCCAGTTCTGCTGTTGAGGTCTTTGTTGGATCGTGCTTTGCCTGGAACCTCCCCCTTGACCTGTCCACCTTGGGGGAGCCTACCAGAAGCCAAGCTCCGGATGGCATAGCTTTTGGGATTATTGATACACGCAAGCTTCTCCACCACGGCAAGGTGGCGATCCAGGAGAAGTCCCCTCACAACCACACAAACTAAAAAAAAAACTAAAAAAAAACTAAAAGCTCACTGTAGTCAGCCTAGATAGCTTTGCTCCTCTCACAGGGACTGGATGGGAAGGGAAGAACCAGTGAGGACCTGGAATTGCATGCATGGGCATAAGACACTATTCACTGTTAACAGTACACACACACACACACACACACACACACACACACACACACACACACAAACTAAGGCACGTTATCTCCTGCAAAAGTGGTGGCAAACGTACAACTCCCACATAAAATCTGCCAGGCAATAAAAAGCGATCCTGATCTGCCTTCCCATCTCTGCCTGTATCTGTTCAAACAAAACTGTGTGTTTATGCATGTTTGTGTGTGTGTGTGTGTGTGTGTGTGTGTGTGTGCGCGCGCGCACATGCACAATGATGAGGTTGCGTGTGCATGTGTGTATCTCAAGCGGTCTGGCTGATACTAGATTTTGTCGGGAGATACCTGACAGCATGTGTAGGTGTGTAGGTGTGTGCCCGCGTCTACTACATGTGTGTATCTGTGTGTGTGTGGGTGTGCGCGTGTGCGAGAAAGCGGTGGGGGGGGGGGTGGAGGTGCGAGGGGAAAACCAGTCTAAACCCAGCACAGTGAAGACTCACTCCTATCTTTGTGTTTTCAGGAAAACACTGCGTGAAGCGGTGAGTGTGTGTAATAATACGTACAAGCATTTCCAGGGCACAATGAGCTCCACAAGTGCCTGTGAGAGCCACTCATCAGCTCGTCTTCTATTTTTGTTATAAAACCTGTATGGTGTGCTATTACTTTGACTGTGAATTGAAGTAATGGCATATGGTTGAAGTGCAAATCAACCAACCGTGTTTAAGGGTTGTTCAAAAAGCGACTAGGGCCTAGTCCATGAAGGATGCTGAGGAGGGAAGCGTCCTGATTTATCATGCCCATATTGGGGGGGCAACAAACAACAAACAAGTTACACTCTTCTCACACCTTCTGATAATCAGCGCATCAGTCTTTATATAACATATCCCCGCAGCCCAAGGCTTCCAAGACTTTCATGTGTACAGTCCAGAGCCTCAGTGTGTTTGCTGGGTGCTCTCTCTGTACCCACACACATACACACACACACAAATAAATAAATACATACATACATAAATACCTGGTCGCGAAATCAAAAACTCGCCAGCTGCTTCTTTTCACCTGACAGTGAGGAGTTTGACCAGGTGGCTGTAGCGTGTGAGATGTAACGCGTGGGAGAATCATGCTACCCCCCCCCAGTTCCCCCTCCCCCCTGAACAGGCGCCCCGGCCGACCAGAGAAGGCGCTACTGCAGCGACCAGGACACATACCCACATCTGGCTTCCCACCCACAGACACAGCCAATTGTGTCTGTAGGGACGCCTGACAAAGCCGGAGGTAACGCGGGGATTCGAACCGGCGATCGCCATGTTGTTAGGTAATGGAATAGACCGCCACACTACCTGTACCCTCCAAACCACATCTTTTACTACCCCATTTTCATCTTCTACTTCCATATCTGCATATCATCATCATCATTCCTTAGCTACCTTGTGGGCTTTTCCTGTATTAATCTTGAATTGGTATATGGTGCACTCTCCCATTAATGCCTGATGGTCAAGCTAACATGAAAGGAACATCAGCCTGACCATGAGTTGCCTTTTTAGTTGACCTTGCTTATGCCTCTTTTGCACTCACTGTTAAAGTACAAATTCTTGTAAATATGGTGGTATCAATGTGTGTGTGTGTGTGTGTGTGTGTGTGTACATACCATACTATATATGTATATTTGTATACAAATATATATATACATACGTATATACATATGTATATAGTATACATATATGTATATGATATACGTATATTTGTATACATATAAACACACATATATATCCATACACACATCTATAGTATACATATATGTATACTAGAGATGTATACAAATATGCACATGTAGTATACACATATATATATATTGACTTAAATTGTTAATTTTTGTGCATGTTTCATAATTGTAACCCCTAGCATTATGTCTCCTCTTGTATGTCGTTTTTTACTTATTTGATTAGCCATCGATAACGCCTATGACTGGAGATGTCTTCTTAATGTAATTATATCAACAACATATGGTTTTATTTTCTAGTAAATACCAGAACCACCTAAAAGTTGTCTGTGCTTCACCAAAATACAGTTCATGCAGTTAAAGTGTTCAAAAAAGTTTGAAAACGTTGTGCCACTTAAAAATGTGAACCCAGACACAATATGATAAGTAAAACGTCTTGAATTATTAACCCCAAAAAAAAAAGTAAAATTCTTGTTGTGTCTAAGTATTAACAACATCACGGGAGCATTTTCAAGTATACAATCTCAATTAATACTGCAGCCTGGTCGGCAGCCATTGTCAGTCCATTCTTCCTCCTCCCCGATCATCGTTTGATTTTCACAGAGGTGCAGCATAATGGGCCCGTTTACATTCGTTTCTTTGGAGATGAGAGAGAGAGAGAGAGAGAGAGAGAGAGAGAGAGAGAGAGAGAGAGAGAGAGAGAGAGAGAGAGAGAGAGAGAGAGAGAGAGAGAGAGAGAGAGAGAGAGAGAGAGAGAGAGAGAGAGAGAGAGAGAGAGAGAGAGAGAGAGAGAGAGAGAGAGAGAGAGAGAGAGAGAGAGAGAGAGAGAGAGAGAGAGAGAGAGAGAGAGAGAGAGAGAGAGAGAGAGAGAGAGAGAGAGCGTGTGGAGGCGAGGAATCCGTTAGGACTCCTGATAGGCGCGTGGCTGGGATGAAGGCCACACAAACAATCCTATCTCTCATATACTGAAATTCCAGCTATCTCACCCCCTCTAGATTTGCAAAATAACTCATAAAAAAAGAAACTTAAAGTTTATTCAGTAAGTACAGTGAAACCTGGTTTAACATCGCAAATGAGTTTGTTACTGCACATGCAGTGGTCGCTGCAGTGGTTAGGGCCTCTGGGGGACCACAGCAGCAGGAGCACTGAAAGCATTGTTCACAGATGACCCATACCAAGCACAGCTACAAATATGCACTGACTGTAACTAGCTCAGTCCTTTAATGACATCTGTAGCTGATAACACATGACTAAAATTTCTCTAAGCTGCTACAGGGAGAACTTTTGTCTCCCTGTGAGACTCATTAAAGCACTCTCTTAGCAGCCACAGCAATATAGCTTTCATGTATAATTTGTATTTTACTTGAGGGGTTCCTCGATACAAAATAAAGTAATAAAAAACAAACTTGACTATTTTGTAAAGCGTGTTCTTTAGGTTTGGATAGTGAAGCCGGTGAACATAATTGTACCAAACAAATGTGCAGCAAATATTAATAAACACCTTACGGTTTCAGTTGAATTTGTTGAAAAGATCAAAGATCAATCCAACCAAGAGCACACTGCCTTATCTAATTTCTTTCACCCAGGACACTGCCACAAATACTAATGATGTAAAAGAGCAAAAAAAAAAAAAGTTAAAAAATAATGCCTTCGTACTTTCATGAATTTACATGGGCCTGACCTGAAGTTACATGCCAATCTGCATGCTCTGCTGTTGTAATGGACTACACTATACATATTTTAATGTTTGTATTAACAATCTTGTATCCTTGTCAGCTTCTCTACTGTGTGGAGTCCCTCAGGGGTCTGTCCTTGGGCCAATACTCTTCTCTTTATACATGCTTCCTCTGGGTCATTTGTTTAGTCACTTTCAAGACGTCATACCACTGTTATGCTGAGGCTGTTCAGATCTATTTCTCTGCCAAACCCAATAACCTGAATCAACCATCCTCCGTCCATGATTGCTTAGCTGCCATCAAAGACTGGATGTCCCTTAATTTCCTCCATCTAAACCTGAGGAAGCCTCTCGGATGAGAGGCGAAACGTCTTCACGGATATATACCAAGTCCAGTTGCACTTGATTCAACTCCTTTGGATAACCATGACCTGGATGAATGAGAACATTCACAGACTCCATCTAAACCCTGACAACTGAAGACCTCTTGACTAAACTAAA
This sequence comes from Lampris incognitus, assembly GCF_029633865.1. Classification (NCBI taxonomy): domain Eukaryota; kingdom Metazoa; phylum Chordata; class Actinopteri; order Lampriformes; family Lampridae; genus Lampris; species Lampris incognitus. Next base: position 21,094,643 of record NC_079225.1, on the reverse strand, counting down.
CTAAAGTTCTCCTGAGAACTTTGCCACTGTAGTTGATCAGTTTATTGGTCCGCTTCATTCAAACATCAAACCTACTGCTAAAAATCTAAGTATCACCTTTGACCAGAACATGTCTTTTGATCACCATCATCAAAATATCTGTTCCAATCCTGTTTTCTTTAGCTATGAAATATTGCTAAAATCAGAAATATTTTGTTGTTTAAGGATATCAAAATATTAATTCACTTTTATTTTCTCCAGTCTAGATTACTGTAACTCCCTCTACTCTGGCCTCAACCAAGCTACTTTAAATCGTCTATAGTTGGTTCAGAATGCAGCTGTTAGACTATTAATTAGAACTAGCCGTAGGTCCCATATTATCCCTATTCTTGCATCCCTCCATTGGCTCCCCATAAAATTCAGAATAGCCTATAAGGTCTTACTGATTACATTTAAAGCACTGCATGATCTTACCCCCAGTTATATTTCTGATCTTCCCATTTCTCATTCCACTTCCCGACCCCTTCGATCCTCAAACCTCAGTCTTTTATCCATTCCTCTCTCCAACTGCAAAACAAAAGGTGACCGCGCCTTTGCACTTTTAGCCCCAAGCCTCTGGAATAGTCTTCCCCAATCCATTAGATTCGCTGAATCTTTGGACTGTTTTAAGCAGTTTCTAAAAACCCATCTTTTCAGGCAAGCCTTTTTATAGATTCCCACCCCTGACTTCTGTTTTGTTTTGTTTTTTAGCTTGGTCTGTTACTCCCTATGCCATGTTTTATATTCATTCAATTTATTTTATGTATTTACTTATATTTTCTCTATTGAGTGTAAAGCACTTTGCGTGTTTTTGAAAGTGCTATATAAATAAACATTTATTTACTTACTTATTTACTATTGGTCTTTGGTTTAAATATGAAAGAGAGTCAAGAGAAGTTGTGCACTTAGGCAACTCTTTTAATTCTAGTTGTTACATAGGCACATATTAAGGAGGATGGTGATGGATGGATGGATTGGGGCAGAGGTGTGTATAAAAGATTTGCACGTACATAAATGTGATAGGATCGTGTGAGCAGTCCCTCCACCAACAGTCCAACCAAACCTATTCTCGTAAATTGTTACTCAGCTTTACTGAGAGTTACGGAGACACAAATAAACTGATGGAAGTACAGATCTAAATACAGGCAAAATCTCAAAAAGACGAAAACATGCAGACAAGAAATGCACCAAAGTCACCTGCCAAAGCACTGAGGCAGTTGTATGTTAGAAAGAGGAGAAAGAAAGCCATGTTGTTTCGTCATTGTACAGGTTACAGTGGAATTTGTTGTCTGCATTTAATCCATCATATTGAACAGGAGCGGTGGGCAGCTGCAGCACCCAGGGACCAACTCCAGTTCTTCTTTCCATGCCTTGGTCAGGGGTTCAGACAGGAGTAGTAACCCTAACATGCATGTCTTTTTGATGGTGGGAGGAAACCGGAGCACCTGGAGGAAACCCACGCAGACACGGGGAGAACATGCAAACTCCACACAGAAAGGACCTGGGACAGCCTGGGGTTCGAACCCAGGACCTTCTTGCTGTGAGGCTACAGTGCTAACCACTGGGCCACTGTGGCTGCATTAGAGGCATGTTAATGCTTTTCTTCACATTTTTTATTCGTTTTTGGAACCTGTGTACCGGACATTTTTTAGAATCAGACGTGAGCTATAGTTGTCTTGTTCTTTGCTGTTTTTTTGTCACATGATCCCTTTGCAGGTATGTTTGTTCTACTTCTTTTTTATGGGCCTGTCTGTCATGAAAGCCTCTCCACCTTTCATGCCATCAACTCAAGCTGAGAGTCAGGTATTATCCTTTTATGTTTTGTGCTCATTTACTGTAAGGCATACCCTAGCCTATTATTAGTTTAACGTTACATATTTGACAGTGATGGCATGTAAAGGGCAACTTACAGAGAATATACCAATCTTAACTTTTCAGATTCCATGTTTTCTGCTTTGTCTGGAGTTCTCCCTCCTTTTCAGTTTTGTTTTTTGTTTTGTTTTTTGATTGAAGTAGACTTTCTTCGGTATAAGTGTTCAAGGGTAGTAAGTTATTATATTTTAGCTGCTGAACCCCTCCATTTGTGTAATTTGTGCATGCAAACAAGTGGCTAACAGACTGTGTAATACCGGCATGTCTCCAGTAGATGGAGTGAGCATATTTACTCACTACGGTCGTGCGTAAATGCAGGCGCCGAGGCCAAATTCGTATCTTATCGTGCTGAACGTGGGCAGTGAAGGATGTGACGAAAAAGGAAATCCGTTTGCTGGGTTTTTTTCTTTCAGAAAGTGGACCATTTCATTCAAAGAACAGGACACTTTACACGATATTGTAGGCCATATCACCAACAATGACAAGACGGCCTAGAGGGACGAGATTCACCCCCTCACATCATGGTGCACCACTAACAATCTTGTCCTCAATGAGCAGAAAACGAAGGAGCTGATCGTGGACTTCAGGAGGTCTAGAAGCCGCAGCCACTCCCCCATACACATTAATGGGGTGGAAGTGGAGCATGTCTCCAGCTTTAAATTCATTGGAGTCCAAATCAGGGAGGATCTCTCCTGGACATCAAACACAGAGGCCCTTGTGAAAAAGGCCCAACAATAACTGCATTTCCTGAGGAAGCTGAGGAGCGCCCATCTATCCCCAAAATTCTAACCAACATCTACCACCGCACCGTAGAGAGCATCCTGACCAGCTGCATCTCAGTGTGGTATGGCAACTGCACCTCAGTAGACCATAAAGTTCTGCAGGGGGTCTTCAAGTCGGCCCAGCATATCAGCGATACCCAGCTCCCAGCCACAAAAGACATGTATCACAAACGCTGCCTTCAAGGACGTCTCAGCATCAGCAGAGATTCCACCCACCCCAACCATGGGCTGTTCTCCCCCCCTGCACTCTGGGAGGCGCTACAGGAGCCTCAGAGCCCACACTACCAGGCTCAAAAACAGCTTCTTTCCCCAAGCCGTTACCCACTTGAACCTGGCTACCCACTGAATGTCTGTAAATATGTTTGTACGCTTGCTCTTTTTTTACTTTATCTTTAGCTTTTAGTTCTTATCTGTATATATCTATACTGTGTTTGCCTATGTATGTCTTGCACTGTTTGGCGAAGCCCTCATTTTGTTTTTACACACGTGCCTGCACATTGTTTTTAATGACAATAAATTGAATTGAATTAATGCAAGCCAGTCTCTGACCTGCTACGGCTATGAATGCACTATAATTTATAGTATACTAAAACTCATAATTTAGTGGAGGGATTGCCAAATAATGGATATAACAAGCTAAAAAACATTGAATGGACATGAGTATGAGCTGATTATTGAGCTGGTAACTGCTGATTGGTTTCATTGAATACAGGTTAGTCAGACATTTTCGACATTTCATTTTCTGGGTTATTTTGGACATTTTGTTTTCTGGGGTAGGTCAAACAACACATGCAGCAACGCTCCTACCCTAACCACCCTGTTACACCCATAAGATGAAAAAGATGAGACATGCTAAAGTGGTTCCCATCATAAGTTGAAGGATTTTCTTTTCACAATTACTTTCTGGGTAGTATTTAATGGTAATGTGGAAAGTAATGGTAAGACTAGCCAACAGAAGTTCAAGGCTACGTTTGACTCACAGGAGATGCTGAGCCACTAGGGCTTTTTGAAGACGGTTGTTTAAAGTAAGATGGGAGGTCACAGCTGTGCTGATTTTGACCGTTTCAAGGACTGCTATATTCTTCTCAGTTTGTCAAATAGTGCCCTTTCTCTCTCCAAAGTAGTCAACTACAACCTCAGAACATCCACCCAGAGGCAGGCAAGTTGTTTAAAAAAAGACTAATTGAGGTCAGAGGTCAAATGGGGATGACATGAATCGTACAGAGCCACCGACAGTGAAAGATATTCTGGCAGCTGTCCAGAGTCTATATAATATGTTATTGCAAAAGCAGAGAAGCCTGCGCTGCAGAGCGCCAAGGAACAGCTCAGTGATGAGACCCATCAAAAAGAAGAGCATGATCTCGTTCATTAGAGTCGTGGTCAAAACAAAAGCTTATTCTTGTGCTCAAGATATATTCTTTAGCATCTTGGAGGAGAAATAGCATGCATAAATAGCATGGGGTCGGAGGGCTCGTTTTGTACAGCATGTGTCTCTCTGCATGCACATTGGGTGTGAGTGTGTGTGTATGCGCGTGAGGATGTGTAAAACCTTGCTTTTGTAACATCTTCATCGTGCCTTTGTGATATCTTTTATCATCCCTATCTCACAAAGGTCATGACTGCAGAGAATCTGTATATCCATAATGAATGAACACACTGAAAATTGAATTTTCATTGTTAAAGTATTTCTCCAGAGGAAGATTTCCTTGCCCTCATGTTCCCCTTTCAATGAGTTAATTTTTCCAATAACTCATTTACTTGAATGCCTGTTAAGGTAAAGAATCATTTCCTTTTATGTCATATTTGTGGTTAAAAAGCAGTCAAAATCATTTTGAAACGGACACTTAAAAATGAATGGACAATAAGGGTGCAGACTTGGGTAGGGGTTGCCTTCTGGTGGCTGCAGAGGAAAAGCACACTGCTGGTATGGGTTGTAACACATGGGCCACCAAAGTGATGGCATACAAACTCTTTTGTGCCACACGATGTTAATTAACCCTCATTTAAACCCCGTTAGGTCCCATAATGGTCCTTTGAATTATAGTCCAAACTATAACTATCAAAGCAAAGCAAAGCAAAAGAATTTAACCTTTTAGTCTTTTTTTTATTGGTATGTTGAAAGAATACATTTATAAAGTTTCGTTACCTCCAGTTGTGAAAAAAAAACAATCATACCATACTAAATAATTTACTGATAATATAAAATATAAGGCCCTATGTGTGTGTGTTTTTTTTTTTACAATCTGTTTTTGTGTGTTCTTTAAAAGAACTGTGCCCATGCTTATACTGCCCCATCCCTGATAGGAGGGAATATATCAGAAGCAGTGAACAGGTTGAGAAAACATCAAAATACATGATTTCTTATGTTCGGTGACAACAAAAACACACAAAGCATGAATAAAATAAAAAAAAGTGGTTCATGGAAAGGATCCCAATGTATTGTAGCGACCGGAGAGGGTGGTTGCTCTGACTGTCAGCAGTTCTGCACATAATCGTGATCTATTTAGCTAAAAGCAGACTTTGGCATATTTGCGTTATGTATTACACAGTCCTTGTTTCTTTTGATACTGCGACCTTGTCTATATTATGCCTTTAGCACTTTCAACATTTCACACTGTTCTCCATGTATGAATTAATTTGGCAAAAGAGTTGAGTCGTTGAGTCCATTCACTTCAGCAAGTGGTCTTTGAAAGTACAGTAGTGCTCTGTATCAGAAAACACAATCGAGGGAGTGGATCTTTATCAAACTGCAAGGTTAACTATCTATCTCCCTCCAATTATCCAGCTTGACAGAGCCAGACGAAGCCAGCACAAGGCCATCCTCTAACGGTCAAGCAGCTCTGCAGTCAATACAGCTGCCTGAGCAATCTTTTGATCTTTTGTTGTATAAAAGAGATCCACCCAAACAGGCCAGGGGGAACATGGAAACACCGACGTCATCGGGAGCCTGAGCATGTTGTGTGGATCTAAAACAATCCATTTCCATTAGACGGTTACTGTTTTTTAATTTGTGTAAACATCGCTAAATGGCTTTGAGCGCTGGACCCATGTCACCTTGTTGTTTCCTCTGGAGTGCCATTATGATGGAAGAACACTCGATAAACCCTCTCGGCTTTTGGACAAGATCATGAGAGGTCTTCTTCATTAAAGAAGAAGGCATAATAGAAGAGGGCGCTGACAACCAGCAGAGCAACAGACAGCATCATGTTTCTTCGGTTCTCGCCTCTTAAGGCCACGAGCTCGTTATCTGGGAAAACAAAAAGATGTCATAGCACAGTCATTCAGCAATAGGAAGCAAATGAATCATGGTGATTGGGGATGCTAAATTCAGAGGTCAAAGGTGAATGATCTCATGTAAACCCACCAAACTTCTTCACCCTCTCTTGCATTACTGCCAATCTATCTTCGAGTTCTTTTCTGGTGAGCAGGAAAAAAACAAAATTCAGTCAGCTAGGATCAAGCCAGTAGGTCCAAGAATTATGAGAAAAAACATTATCTCCGGAAGTCGACTATAATGAAAGAAAGTTTGGCTCGAAAATCTTCGATCCAGCCTCTAACATCATCGACACTAATACCCGCACCTTTCTCTATCAGAGTGCTTCTCGCATCTCCGTCTGTACTCGGCCCTCTCGATACTGGCCTGACAACGTGACCGCTTCTCCTCCATACGATCAATCTAAAGAAATAGAAAAAAAAACGTTCAGAATAAACCAAGGAACAAAGACTATGAAACTTGAAGCTTGCAACAGCACAGCATAACGTCTCTAATGGTGCATCAAGATTTACGATGAATAGCAAGAAAAGGTTATCTTACTTCACTGGCTACGCTAATTTTCTCTAGTTTTTTGTCCTTTGATTTCGTCATTTTGCAACAAAATGTTACAATCTTGATAAGTCAGCCAATATGAATGAGAATCTGAGAATTTGGTGACTATGCGGAAGTGCTCGAATTTCTACTTCTCGTATCTATTTACTGTAGAATTAACAGCATCCGGGACATTACTGCCCCCAATTGGTGAGCGCGCAAGCAAAGTCAAAACAGGGCCAACGTCTCAATAATAACAATAACAATAACAATAACTACTACTACTATTATTATTATTACTATTGAGTTTTATAATTGGAATGTCCAGACGCACGGGAAATTGATATTTGTTCGTGGTACCATCGGACAAATACCATTTGACAAATAGCTGACTGGAGATGACAAAGTTCATCTGGCAAAGTCTGTGTGCGCGTGTGTGTGCGCGCGCGCAAGGTTATTAACAGCCCATCAGACTCGAGGGAGAAATGAATTATCAGTGTAAAGTTTGCAGGTGATATTCTACGTTTATGTTTTCAATTTAAGCGGTCTACGAAGTTTTAAAGTCGATGAACCAAAAGCAGTGGGACCAGAGAGGAATGCTTTCCAAACGTAAACACCTGCGAATGCTCACAAAGGGAGACCCTCCATTTCTCCGTGCCGATGGAAAGGTCCGTACAGACGACAAACATATACATCAACATATGCATCTGATTGACACACTTCAACTCTTCTCCGCTGATTGATGGACTTGTCCGCTGATTGATAGATTTAACCGCTGATTGAAATCTTCACCTCTGATTGAAATATTCACCGCTGACTAACAGCCTTCAACGTTGATTGAGAGACTTGACCGTTGATTGACAAACTTCACCTCTGATAAACAGTCTTCGCCGTTGATTGACAGACTTCCATCCATCCATTTTCCGGATCGCTTATCCCGCTCTCAGGGTCGCGGATGCCTATATCCCAGCAGTGATTGGGCGGCAGGCAGGGAAACACCCTGGACAGGCCGCCAGACTATCACACAGGGCCGACATACACCCACACACTCTTAGCTAGTGACAACTTAGTATGATCGATTCACCTGACTTACATGTCTTTGGGCTGTGGGAGGAAACCGGAGCCCCCGGAGGAAACCCACGCAGACACGGGGAGAACATGCAAACTCCACACAGGACGCGGGGCGCGAAACCAGGACCTTCTTACTGTGAGGCGACCGCACTAACCACTGCGCCACCGTGCCGCCAGAATACGTACTTCTGCTCTGATTCTCAGTCTTCGCCTCTGAAAAACTTCGCCGTTGATTGACAGTCTTCAGCCCACGTTTGCCTTTCGCCGAAGTACAGTTAAACATTTCCGTTGGTTAACTGGCAGTTTCCCTCAGAGCACCGTTGGAGATTCATAGATATGGAGTGTAGATGCTTTATTGAATACTAATTAAAAGCAACATATACACCCTACCGTAACTGAGGTATGTAGCATTAAACATTAAAAATAAAATTACAATTGGTGTTACAGTATCCGTTAAATGTGAGGCTGATGCAACTCTGAGCTAGCTAGCTAGTTAAACTAGTATTAGCAAGTAGGCTAACGTTAATGCTAGCTTCATTCCCACTGACTTCACGCTAGCTATTTTTGAAGTTATCGCTAAATGTCATTCCTCGGTACGGTTTAGATCACATAAATTTGAATCAATCCTGATTTAAGCTTCTTATTATTTTTATAGCAATAGTTCAGCCACGATGGTTTTTATTTGCTTGAAGAGATGTTAACATACGTATGTAAAACTAAATATGAGTTGGGTGGCCAAAGCACAAACTTTATTCACTCCCTGTCAGTTTGGATTCGAGCACCAGCATGCCTTTACAGTATGACATATACTAGCTAAATAACGGCAGACTGTGAGAAGTTTTTGATTTATTTTCCGGAAACATCTTAAACATTCCTGTGGTTTATGGATGTTTTAAACAATTTTCATAACCTAACGTTTTTTATTAGTAAAAATACCATTTACATATAAATAATTTCTGTCTGGTTTAGTTTCACACTAAAATTACTCAAATTTATATTGTTATAGGTTTTAACTTGAATTTTACCCTTGTACGACAAGAATCAGTACTGAGGGTTCAACGCATCATTCATCATACTAGTGCAATGAAATGCATAAAATCTTCATTGTTCCTAATTTCAAGTGTTAAATGCCAGATACTTAATTGGAATGATAAATCCTCACCTGCCAATAAGCACATGCCCATCCACAGCACATGCTCATCCAAACTACTACAGCGTCACAATAGTTTGAGTTCAGAGTCAGTTTCTCCAGGCAACTTATGTAACATGCACGGCTGGTTTCCAAGGAGTAATCCTCCTTAGTAATTATTTTCAGTTAGGGAAGAAAACTCTTCTCAGCATCAAGCCTCAAGGTCTGTGAGGTGCAAGTACGCCTGCATTCTTGGTAGATTCATTTAAAGGTTGGCTATAGTTAAAGTTAATGGTCATCGGGAGATGAGTTTGGATAGGCTAAACGCACAGAACTCTCCTGCTATAGCTTTGTTGTCATTCCCTATCGCCGATGCTTTGGGACACCTTGCATAGCCAGATACTATTATTGAACTCAAGCTCTTTAATGACAGAATGTGAGTGCTTATCCATAAATGTTATCATATTTTACAAACACGGTGTACCATTTATGTTATGTAGGGTTTGGAGGAAGGGTAAGTATTTATTAGTTTTCATAGCTTTTCATCCACTTTTCCAGAAATTGACCAACATGGAAGGTGATAGGATGGAGTTGGTTACCAACGTTCAGGTTGTGGCAGATCTCAAAGAGTGCGAGCGAAGGACAGAAATGAGGGAGGCATGCAGGCAAAGGTAATTTTCCATTGCGTTTACCACGTCTCTAAAGCAACTGTTACTGCTGAGGGAGGTTTAGCTTATTGTGGAGGGTAAATTGAAGTTGAATTTCTTGGAAACAGTTATATAAGGAAATAATATAAGCAATATATTTCTTTTTATTGGACCATAATTTCCCTTATTTAATGTCATCAATTCAATACCACAAACACAAAATATACACACACACACACATGCACACACATACACGTGCAAACAAAAACAAACAAAGTTACTCTTTATCTCCTTAACCTCTTATTTACCTACCTCTGTTGTCCACCATCATCATATTCCCCTGCCAGAGTGGAGAAGCTGGAGAACGAGGCTAAGTCTAGCAGGGAAAGGTTTGATGAGATTGTCAGAAAGTGGACTGAGGATCAGCAAAGAGTGAATCCTTCACTGCGGGATGCTCTGCAGAGCCAGGTGCAACTGTGTACTGTAATCATAGAGGACAAGAACAAACTCATTGATGAACTGCAACAGGTAATGGTGACAAGCTTCCCACCAAAAACCTCTTACTAAAGTTTATCATAGCTTATGGGGAAAGATAGACTTTCTGGAAAACCATGTATTTTCCTGTTAAACCTGATTTAAAACTATATTACCACAGCTGACTACTCCAACTGCAACCACTACTACGGTGACCACTATGAGTACTACCTCTTGACACTTTATCAATATTTATTTAGACTAACAAGTGATGTGAGTGCATTTGAATTATGCTGTTACATCACAAGATTGTGACAGACCTCTGTTTCTGCTGAGCCTGCAGCCGGGCTACGGTAATCTGGAACTTAAATCAACACGCTAAAAATAAAGAGGCAATTTTCAGAATGCCCGAGTGGCAGCCACATGTATGTTTCTGTGGCTCTCACTCGCTCTCTCCATGGTGTATCATCTGTGGGTGTGTTTACAATTTAACTTACCCTTTGCCAATTAATCTGATTCGGAACAGGAGGACCCGAATACGCTCTGCCACAAAGATAAATTGAAGTATGGTATAATTGATGCAAAAAATAAAAGCTGATTATAAAAAGAAATGGGAGACATCAATTAAAAAAAAAAAGATTAGATGAGAATACAACAGGCAAAAGCTACAAGAGCACAAATATACAAACACAAAAACATGTTTACCAATTTAAAAGATTTAGACCACAGAAAACAAACTCTTTTGAGAGCCAACCCATTCAAACACAAGGATTTATTTATATTGCATCACATGGTGATGAAACTGACTGTTGCAGTCATCAGCAAGGTCCACTGCCTTCGGACCAACCAAATGGATGGAAATGGATGAGCCGCTGTGGCGAAGCCTAATGGGAGCAGCTGAAAGTAGTAGTAGTAATACATGGTGATGATCAGGTTAATCCGTACATTGACTTTTACCCTTTCCTTTATGTGTTTGTGTCTCCATGTGCATGCATGCATTTGCCTCAGCAGGAGCTAAAAGCTAAAGAAGACTGCTATCATAAGGACTTGAAAAAGCAGGCCGAAGAGGTGGATCTAATTATTGAGAAGATGGAGGATGAGATAAAGACCCAAATGAGGATTTACAGGGAGGAGACGGACCAGATCCAGGTAGGACCACACCTTAGTGAACGGGTCTCTTCAAATGACACTGTTATAGATAGTTGGTTTTACCTGCCAGAACTACTGCCACGGAGTGTGTTTACAGCATCAGAACAGTTTGGATAGTGTCAAATAAGGGCTTTTTTTTTTATTTTTTTTTTTACACCAGGTAATAAGGTCACAGTAATATCTTACTGTATCTGACTGCCCTCTCACAAAAATGCTAACCTCAAATTATGCAAGTTATGTTCTGCTAGTACACATGGTTACTGATTTAAAATGAACTTGGTCTTTAAAGGTCCATTTAAAAGGATTAATTTCACCGGCAGACACACAAATGGACTAACAAATAATCAGCATTTGTAGGTTTTGAATAAATCACATGGGGCTATCATTACATAGGCTCAGATTTCAGTATTTTTTCTTCCAATTTATTGGCAACTTTTCATTACCTTATAACCAATCCCCTGTCCTAATACTGAAATTACTCAACTTTGCTAAGAAAGACTGTCAGAAATTAAATAGTTACATGTGGATGTTTTTGTTCTGTGAAGTAATTTGCCCTAATTCCAGTAAGATTGTTATGCTAAATTTCTCTTGCATGTGAGATTTTGCTCATTTGCCCTCTGTTGCCAGTTCCACTGATGGTTACATGTTGACTATTTATTTATTTTAATTTTCTAGAGTGTTTATGAGCAAGAAATTGAGATCCTACAGATGGAAAACGGAAAGAAATGGGAGCAGCACATGAAGGAAAGGCATGACAAAGAGGTCAATATATGACATCTCAGAAAGGGACTTTTCTCCTTCTGTTTTCCTTTCTCTCTCACAAATGTACACAGACACCTAAATACATACACTTCAGTAATTCTGCCCTACGTTCCGTAGCACACAACCTTTTTTGTTTTTTTTTTGTTTTTGATCTATCTGCAGCTGGAGCAACTGAAACAGAGGGTCAAAAATGTAGAGGAGTACCAGGCGCAGCTCCAGCAGCTGAGGTTGGACGAGGCTGATGACAACAGCTCATTCAAGAACAAACTGGAAACTGAGGCTCAGGTTAGTACATACAGTGCTGCTTGAAAGTATGTGAACCCCTTGAGCAGTTTAGATGTTTCTGTTGTTTTACCACGATTTTCTTATTCTATCATCACCAGTTTTTATGTGTGAAATGTCAGATATATGTTTATCAATTGCATGTACTTGTTTAGTGGGACTTGTTTAAGTAGCCCAAAAACTACATGAAACATGGAATTAGTGTATGTGCAAAAGTAAGTGAACCCCCAGCTGCATTGGTTAAGTCAAGCAGGTAACAGACTCAGGTGAAACACATTTGGATGCTTAATTAATCATTTAAGCAGACCAATGAAATGAGACATCCTTGGGAAAGGGTTTGGCCTGCACTAATTAAAAGAGAGGAAACCAACCAAACCACTGTGGTCCCATACAAATCAACAATGCCGAGAGCAAAGGAGATATCCGAGGACATGAAGAAGAGGGTAGTGACAGCCCATCAGTCTGGGGAGGTCTATAAGACCATCTCCAAAAGATTCCAGCTTCATCCATCCACTGTAAGACAAATTATGACAGCAACTCTGCCTAGAAGTGGACGCCCATCAAAACTATCACCCAGAAGCACCAGAAAAATAATAAATCGGGTAAAGGTCAACCCACACATCACCTCTAGAGAGTTGCAGACCTCTCTGGTAGCATCTGGGACAAATGTGCATGCATCTACAATCAGACGAAAATTGAATAGCCATGACATTCATGGGAGGGTTGCTAGAAGGAAGCCTCTGCTCTCAAAAAAGAACAAAGCTGCCTGTTTCAACTTTGCCAGAGAGCACCTGGACAAACCAGAGGCCTTCTGGAAGTCCATTCTCTGGACAGACGAGTCCAAAATAGAATTATTTGGTCACAATCAAAACCAACATGTTTGGAGAAAAGCCAACACTGCATATGAAGAAAAGAACCTCCTCCCAACAGTGAAGCATGGTGGTGGAAATGTGAAGGTCTGGGGCTGCTTTTCTGCTTCTGGACCTTGACGACTCCATATTATCCAAGGAACCATGAATTCTCCGGCATATCAACAAATTCTTGACCAGAATCTCCTGCCATCAGTCAGGGAGTTGAAGCTGGGACGAAAATGGATTATGCAACAAGACAATGACCTAAAGCATTCCAGCAAAACTACAAAGGAATGGCTTCAGAGAAAGAGGATTCGTACTCTGGATTGGCCCAGTCAAAGTCCGGACCTTAATCCAATTGAAATGTTGTGGCGAGACCTGAAGAAGTTGGTACATACCAGATGTCCCTCCAACCTCTCTCAACTGGCTGAGTTCTGCAAGGAGGAGTGGGCAAAAATCCCTATAAGCAGATGCGAGAGACTGGTTAGTGGTTACAGAAGACGTTTGGTTGAAGTAATGGCTGCAAAAGGAGGAGCCACAAGCTACTAATACAAGGGTTCACATACTTTTGCACATGTTAAATTTTCAGTTTTTGTGAAATAAACCACCTTTGTTGAATTAAATAATGAAAATATATCTCTTTTTGTGTGTATGTCCATTATTTGGAAGGTGTGCTTTAAAATAAGCTTATTACACATACATCCAAATCCCAATTTGTAATGTTTTTTACAAAAACAGTGACCATGTCTGGAGGGTTCACAAACTTTCAAGCAGCACTGTATATATAACAAACAAGTACACATCACTGTATTGTTGTATTCACCGGATCTTTACAATTAAGATTTCTAGTCCAAAAACATCAGAGTGCTATGGGGGATGCTCAAGAGCAAGGGACTATAATTGTAATAACTTGTATAATACTTTAGCAGTACAAACGTTTACAAATTGCTATACAGCCAAGGCAAACAAAGGTCGCAGCGACAAGGTTACACAAGAAAAGGGCTGATAATGTTATAGGAATATAATTATGACATACTTATATGCTGCAAACATAGTACAAACAATATGCCAACCATTGTACTACTTAGAAACAAATGCCAGCAAACAGTTTAACATTAACACTTTCATAACAATAGAGGAATATGAATTTCTGTTACCTAAAAGATTGCAAGTGGAATACCAATGTATTTCATTGCCCGCTATGCTAGCTCTAAATCCCTAGTTTAGCTTCGCCGTTGTAAATGTTGCACACTGCTTCCTAGTATAATACTCTCCCTGGTTAACAAACAAGATGAGCTCAATATCCTCATACGCAGCAGACAGGACATTGCAAACTGCTCCCTGCTCTGCTTTTCAGAAACATGGCTGAACCCAAACATCCCAAACTCCACACTACACAAAGAGGGTTTTTCCTTGCACTGGGCTGACTGCAGATATTACAGACTGGTCTGTCTTTAAGGAGTCATGCCATGACTTAGACGATTATGCCAGTGCTATTATGTCTTACATCCATTTCTCAGAAACTGAGTGCATTCCATCCAAGACAGTGACTGTGTAGTAACAACAAGTCATAGTTCAGCAGAGAGGTTAAAATGTTATGTAGGAAGATAAACAATGCATTCAAGAGGGGCGATGGAGCTCTCTACAAATCCACAAAATATGAATTTGAGTGGGCACTGTGGAAGGCTAAGGCCAATTACAAAGGTAAGCTGGAGAACAGGCTCTGCGACAGACAGAAGAGGTGTGTGGTAGGGACTGCGGCAAATGACCAAACACTCAGCCTGGATGATGAACCCAAGCTCCCTGATGAACGTAATTCTACTGTTGTTTTGATAAAATCTCAATCCACCAACAGAGTCTGCCTACAGTGGAAACCCCCTGGGTCCACCTTCTGTGGTTGGAGAGCATGATGTCGGGTGTCTGCTGCGCAGTCAGAACAGCAGGAAAGCTGCAGGCTCTGATCTTGTGTCCTTAGCCACTTTTAAGTGGTGTGCTGCTGAACTTGCTTCTGTTCTCACTTGTATTTTTAATTGGTCTGTCAACCAGTGTTAGCTACCAGCATGCTTTAAATCTGCAATAATAATTCCTGTACCTAAGAAGCCCATTGTTAGCCATTTAAATGACTACAGGCCCGTTGCCTTAACCTCTTTTTTTTGCCCCCCCCCCTTTTTCCTCCAATTGTACTTGGCCAATTACCCTATTTTCTGAGCCGTCCCTGTCACTGCTTCACCCCCCCTGCCGAGCCTGGGAGGGCTGCAGGCTACCACATGCCTCCTCCGATACATGTGGAGTCGCCAGCTGCTTCTTTTCACCTGACAGTGAGGAGTTTCGCCAGGGGGACGTAGCATGTGGGAGGATCATGCTATTCCCCCCAGTTCCCCCTCCCCCCTGAACAGGCATCCTGACCGACCAGAGGAGGCGCTAGTGAAGTGACCAGGACACATACCCACATCTGGCTTACTACCCGCAGACACGGCCAATTGTATCTGTTAAGGACGCTCGACCAAACCGAAGGTAACACGGGGATTCGAACCGGCAATCCCTGTGTTGGTAGCTAACGGAATAGGCCACTACGCTACTCAGTCGCCCCTGAGAGTCGCCCCTCTTGTAATAAAAGTGAGGGTATCATACATTAAACATCTGTCCAATGTTGTGCTAGATACAAATCAGTTTGCATACAGAGCTATCTCTGTCTCCACTCCATCTTGGAGCATCTAGAGGTGCCTGCCACCTACACTCGGGTACTGTTCATTGACTATAGCTCAACTTTTAATAGTCATACTCACAAGGCCATGTAACAAACTTTTGCAGCTAGGTTTCCATCAGTCTCTGTGTCTCTGGGTCTTGGACTTCTTTCTGGGCAGAACACAGGTTGTCAAAAATCAACAACAGATTCTCAAACTCGTTGACAATTAGCACAGGTACCCCTCAGGGTTGTGTCCTCTCACTAGTGATTGGGGGGCGACCCACAACCCGCGGATCGGGTGGGTTTGGGTAAGCCTACTAAAATATCAAGGGTTTGGGCTGGTGGGTCAAAAAACGACAAAGCAGCATTCCAAGTAAGTTATAACAGAAACTTTGCGTGCAATAGCCTAGGCTGTGAATTACTAGTCCACCTTCTCTTTCCCTCTCTCTATCACTTTTTCTCTCTCAAACACACACGTATACACACACACACACACGCAAGCAGCTTTATCATCAATCGCAACTGTGGTTTTGGTTAATGCATGTGTTTTAGAGTGTTAAGGCTTCACCTATGAGTTATTACCGCAAGTGGTATCTGTAGCTTTTGTTTACACCGCCAAAACTTTGTTTGTGTGTGTATGTGTGTGTGTGTGTGTGTGTGTGTGTGTGTGTGTGTGTGTGTGTGTGTGCGCAAAAGAGAGAGACAAGTTCATGTCTTTGCTGCTATTCAACAATAAGGAACACCGTATGGAGCAATTCATTTGTTTATTTAGCAGCCTAGATCCAGACGCTATTAGGCTAATATACAATAGGCTATGTCTTGCAATCAGGGTATTATGCTGGGTAAACAGCCCAAAAACAAAATATTGGAACACTGCTCACTTTGCCGTAGCCTAGGCTAAATTTGTAGGTTTGCAGGTCGGGTTCAGGTGGTAAATTAACGCGTATTTTAGTGGGTCGGGCTGTGCGGATTGGCTCTCATAACAGGTCGGGTGGCTGCGGGTATTAAAAAATCCTGACCCGCACATTACTACCTCTCACCTCATCAGTGACTGTTTTTCACAATCTGACACTGTAAAGATGACTAAGTTTGCTGATGATGTAACACTGGTGGGACTGATTTCCTGTAATGATGAGGCAGCTTATAGAAATGAAGTCTGTACTTTTGTTGACTGGTATAGCAATAATAATCTGGGACTGAATATCAACAAAACTAAAGAACTTGTGGTTGACTTCTGTAAAAATCAGGGAGTGTTACTACCGCTGGCCATTAACAACCAGGTGGTAGAGAGACTGGATAATTTCAAATTCCTTGGGACTACAATCTCCTCCTTGAAATGGGAAGACAGCTTCACCACCATCCAGAAGAAAGTTTACCAAAGACTATTCTTTCTAAGGCAGCTTAGGAAATTTGGAGTGTCAAGGGTTGCAATGTTACAGTCCTACAGAGCTATAATAGAAAGTGTGCTCACTTTCTCAATAACTGTATTGTGTGGCTGTAACACACTCATCTCCCTTCGGGTAAAAGACTCCGCAGTATTAACACCAGAACATCTCGCTTCCACAATAGCACGTACCCTGCAGCAATCCACATCCTAAATATTTCAGTAGTTGTATAAACTTGTATAGACTTCTTAAGCACATGTACTTTATGGGCATGGGCCGTATGGGTTGCATTAATTGAATTATTGTAATACAGTTGTAACAGCCTGTTTTTCTACTGATGTTATCTTTGAGCACACTGAAACAAATTCCAAATCAACTGTAAAGTTGATATGGCAATAAATTATTGAATCTTGAATTTCAAGTGATCAGTTAAGATATTGTGGTCTATGGTGTCAGAGACAACACTTAGATCCAGAAGCATTAATGAAATAGTGGAAGTTCAGTAGAACCTTCGAGTTAAGGATACTGAGTCATTTGTTGGGGATCAAGTACATCATTAGTACAGGTATGAGGACTCATGAAAGATGGAGAAAATGATTAGGCAGTGATAACTTAGTTTTTTGCTGGAACTGAACTTGCTGACATTTAATTCTAATTGCCATTTTTTAATGTACATAGGTTGTTCAGTATGATACTTGTCAGGCCTAGCAATTCATTGTAACAAGGAAGATATGGAGAAAAATGTAACCAAACAGCTTGGCACAAAGCTTGAGAAGACAAGGTTGATACAAAGTTTTTCCTGGAAGGTTTAGTGCAGGAAGTTGTAGCCTTGGAAAAAAAGCATTCTGAACTAAGATACAGTGCAAATGTTGGCTGATAGCACCTTAGTATCCAGTCTTCTGTTTGCAAAAATGTGGGAAAAAAACACAAACTCCAAGATGGAAAAGTAAACTCCACACATGTCCATCATCCAAAACCTGTTTGTAGATCGCCGAGCCGCAGCTGCAGCAGATTAAAGTCCACCACCACATGAAGATGGCGAATCGGTTTGATTCCAAGGAGTGGGAGAAGAGAGACAGCACTATTGCCAAAATTCAGCAGAAGAATAAGATCATCCGGTAACATACACACACGTACACTGTCTGTGTGAACCCTGGAATGTGTGTGAATGTGTCCTGTGGCTTTTTTCATTAACCTCCTAGCTCAAAACACCCACCCCCCGCATACACACAGGCACACAAACACACACACACACACACACACTGCCATCACATTAAAGTCAGTCATTCTTTCTACTGGTACGTTCATTCCAGGAACCCAAAAACCAAGTGTGTCAGCCAGGAGACAGCGTCTAGAGAGAAGATCAAGAAGTTGTTCATGGAGAACAAACAACTTAAACAGCAAATCAAAGAAATAAAGATGGGGATAAGGTGAACAATAATTTATTTTTCCTACACACACACACACACACACACAAAAGCACTCTAAATTATAGGTGGTATGTATTCATATTACATGTATAATATAGTCATATTATGCTTCAGCTATTCTGAAGCATAATATGACTGGTCAATATTAGTAATATTAGTAAGGATTGCTGAATGGCAGTGATCGAAAATAGGAACCCGGCTGTTGTTGTTTGATGCCTTGCACCCCCTAAGACTTCTCAGCATTAATTGCAGAAAATGACATCTAGGAGTTTAAAAATGGCAGATGTTGGTAAATATGCTGTTTATCCACTGCATTCCTACTCTAAATTGTTTGTCTTGATTGCTTTCATTTGTTGTTGATATTCACATCGCCGAGTGATAGGTCACAATTCAAGTAAAATTACACATAGTGCCTTTCAAACCCCATTGACCTTTTATATTTGGCCCATTCATTGCACTGTCCCTTTCTTAGTTCTCTTAATGCCCTGCATTCCTTTCTCCCTTTCCTTCTCTGTCCATCCTCACCCGCTCCAGACACTTGCAAGATTCCAAGAGGTTTAAGGAGATGTGGCTGATGAATGAGTTGGAGGTTAAGCAGCTGGTGGAGAGGGCTCTGGACATCGACTGGCTGATTCATGAACATATAGGCCTAGCCTGGGAGTGGCCTAACGCTGCCCCGCTTATGGAGTGCCCAGATCCCATCAATTCTGAGAAAAAAAATCAGTGGACTGCACACCAGGCTTCCTCCCAATTGATCCCAACTGGGAAGGCTCCTAAACTTAGCTTGGAGTTGAAGGATGCCTCTGTCAGACATACGTATATGACTAAGACTGGGGCTAAGTATGTTGCTATGCCGACATACAGAAAGGGGTCAGCTATGCAGAGTGAGAGAAGCACAGAGCTTGAGAAGGAGGAAAGTACAGCAGAGCAGAAAGGAAAGTTGTCAGTGAACAAAGGAAAGGTGTCCATGAAGACAGTGAATAAACTGCTAGAGCTGCTGTGTAATGAAGCGGTGAGTGTCATTTTCAACAGAAGTTTATTAGATGGCAATGCCTCAATGATTCCAAAGTCAAAATGATAACACTGTGGGCGTCCAGATGCCTTAACTATATCATGTACACTGGAATGCATGGGTTTGAACCCCAAGCCATGATATGTCAATGCATCCGTTGACACCCTCTTGTGTTACTTAATATTACAATCTTAACTAAAAAAAAAGAAAGAAAGGTCAAATCAATACATGAGACAAAACTGAGCTTGTTGCTGTTTCAATTCATAACTTTAATAATGTTATATTAACTGTTTATCTTCCAGGGCTTCCTGAGAGTAGTGGAGGGTAAAATCCAGAGCCTGCTGTCTCCTCTGGACAGGAATACACAGTCTCTCATTAAACTGTGCTCCATCTTCTCTGTAAGTTCATACATATTGGTTCTGTTTTTTTCTCTCTTCCACAGGACAGCACTGCATTCGGCAAAACTGCCCATTGTACAGAAATAGGGTTGAGGGAGATTGTTTTATTGGGAAAAAAATAGTGAAATGAAAAGTAAAGTTTGAAAAGTGTACTACATTCTAGATTCTTGTCAGTGGTGACTTTTTGTGACCTCTTCCAGGCCTTGGGTATTGAGTGTGAAGACGACATGTACAAGCTGGCTGAATTCGTCCTAAGGTTTAAACAAGAGCAGAGAGAGCAGGCTGAGGTAAGAAAGGAAAGAGATAAAGAGTCAAGAAGAAAGAAAGGTAGATAGATAGATAGATAGATAGATAGATAGATAGATCGATCTATCTATCAAAAATCAAAACCTACCATTAATAGATGAAAACCAATTAAACTTTCAAAAGGGTAGACAAAGTTGTACCATTACAAATGTTCCTCAAATCAGCAGGGGGTTTCTGAAGAGCAAGGTGGCTGCGATGCTATGGTAGAGGAAGGAGAGAACACTAGCCTGACCTCTGACCTTCTTCATCCTAACAATGTCCTGGCCGCTTTGAAAGCCTTCACTGCCCAGCACAGAAGATCCAGGTCAAAACACAGATCTTCTGTGTAAACTTGTTTCATTATGAATGCTCTATTTCTGTGAAGTACATATTGTAATCAACAATAGTAACAGTTGGAAAAAAATACTATTACATTTTCTTTTGACTTTCATTTAGTTACTTCACCAAACTAGTCTACATGTACCAGCAATGTGTCTCATGAAGCTAAAGCTATACTTTGCGTATAGAGACAGTTACTGAGTTTCTCTGATGGATTTGTCTGTGATCTGTTGGCGCTGTTGTGCTCTTGGTGTTCTGTCAGGGAGCACTCAACCCCCTGTCAACCCAGTCTGATGGGTCTTGGAGGCAGGGATCATTCTGAGGATGCAGCCTATTGGGAAAGTATGGCCAACATTATTTCTGAGTCCAAACTCAAGATGTGGGACACACTGGAGGATTCGCTGAAGAAGTACCAGTGAGTACCCCCCCCGCCGCCTCTACACTCACGCACTCACTCACTCACGCACGCACGCACGCACGCACGCACGCACGCACGCACGCACGCACGCACGCACGCACACACACACACACACACAGTAGTAACCCATGCATACACAACCCTGATGACTTATCTGCGTTTCCAGTGCTGCCCTGAAAAAGAGATCTAAGCTTGTCACCGAGATAGGCTTTCTTAAACAACAGAACACAGACCTACAGCAGCTGCTGGAACACATTCTCAACTGTCAGGGTATGTGTACTATGTATTACTTGCAAGTCTGTCAGGATTTCCCTTTTATTTTTTAGCAATGACACAAATTCCTCCTCAAACTTTAGACCAACAATGAGCCGAAGTGGAAAATCATTGCTTTTAAGATAATACAGTGTGCTAATAATAACTATTAAAAGCAATTAAAAACCTAATTTGGATAAGAACTAGGCGATTATAAAATGGATGTAGAAAAACAGATACTCAAGCAACATATTATAGGATGAAAAATGCTGTGTTTAATTTATTCCCATCAACTTTGAGTGTCTTTTCTGATAGGTCAAGGCACAGCTTGAGGTCCTGCCCACAGAGGTGATGCAGCTGGCTCCTATGTAAGATGAATAATCATAACAGTTTCATTTTGTACTTGTTTAATACAAAAAAGCCTGTATTATATAATACAAAGGTTGCAGCACATAATTTTATACTACTACCATAAAAGATTTTGTCAGAGAGTTGACCTCAAAATTGTCAAGCTAAACAGGTATTCATTCATTCATTCATTCATTCATTCATTATTCAAACTGCCTATCCTCACTCAGGGTCGCGGGGATGCTGGAGCTTATCCCAACAGTCATTGGGCGGCAGGCAGTTAATCAAAGGTGTATAAACTCCATTTGATTTAGATGACCAGCAGTGGGCAAAAACATAGAAGGAAACAGAAAATGTGCACATACACACAAAGTATATGCATTCTTACTTTCTCACATGCCCTTATTAGTTGTTGTTGCGTTACATTTTTAGAGACATGTTCAAACACCTTGTCTCTCACTTCTCACTTGCAATCTGTCTCACCTTGTTATATTTAACCCACATATGGCAATTATATGTTCACTGTAGCCCGTGGTGTGGTGGTTTCTGTCAAGAAAACCCCACCTGGAATGCATCTGGATTATTTAGGATAAAGTCTCTAAAGGCTCAACTAATGCAAGGAGATGTTGCAATGGAGTGTTTGGGGGAAACGAGGTGGCCCCATATCAAGTGATATTATTTTATTCAAGGAAATAATTAAGGGAGGCAATGTAGGTATACATTTGAATTTGACCCCCTCAGTTTTGCCAGAGAATCATCTATAGAGAAAAAAAGTTTCTCTGTCCCTATTTTTCATACTACCACACGAGGGCAGTATTGTAATTTTTTTTAGTTTGACTGGTACTCCAGTGGAAAAAGTGACTCACAGTGTTGGTTCTAAGTGCGCGTTGTGCGTTGTTGTTTGCGTGTATATTTTTTGGTTTCTCAGTGCATACCTGTATACAGTGAATGGGAGTGCGTTTTGGTTGTGCTCAGCTGCACGTGTTAGCTTGCATACTCTGCAAGCAATGCTTAAGTTTTGGTGAACTCCAACACGTGTGATCATTTAAGTGCCAACATACGTGTGTGTGTGTGTGTGTGTGTGTGTGTGTGTGTGTGTGTGTGTGTGTGTGTGTGTGTGTGTGTTTCTTTCTGCTTAGTGCTGTGTGAGGATTCAGAGGTATGGATTATCTCGCCCTGGGTTGTATTCAGAGAGCCCAGCCAAGCGTGAGGTGGAGAGGAGAAAGGGGGCATTGTGGTCCAGATGAGTGTCAGAGGTGCCTCAGAAAATAGATTCACTCATGGGGGGGTTAACAGAAACACGAGGGCAACACCCGCCCTGATTCTGAAGACTATGACCATGCTAAAACCCTTTGTACCATAGTGTGTTGGTGAAATGTATCAATTCACACGGTTTGGAATTCACATGTGGCTCGTAGAAAAAGGTGGGATAAATGACGGTTAGGTGTAGGTGCCATGTCGATCAACAAGAAGGTGCGGGACAACAATAGACAGGAAATGCATTGTTGATTTAACAGAGTCAAATTAGAAACGTGACCACAACTAGGTCATATTGTGTTTGTTTTCCTCCTTCTTTGGGTCCCAGATTGGTTTGTTTTACCGAGTCAGGGCGTTCCTGATGGTAGAAGGTCATTTGTCAATCAAAATTTCTACCACCCACAGCTCAGTCCTCTGTGGTAAACCTTGCTTTACTCAACACAATCTAAAACTAATGCCAGCCCAAATCAGCTGAACACAGTCCAGTGATACGTGTATCTATACTCTATCCACATCTCTCTCCTGCAAATCTTGCCCTATTCACACTCTCTCTCACACACACACACACTCTCTCTCTCTCTCTCTCTCTCTCTCTCTCTCTCTCTCTCTCTCTTTCTCTACATTCTGACACATCTCACACAATGACACACAACCCCCATCCAGACATCTGGTTTGCCTATACAATTTACCACCAGCATGCATTGACCATAGCAACAGAAAATATGTTTTGTTTCCCTCTATGATTTACTCACAAGTAAATGAGAGCATAAAAAGGCTGTCTGTCACAAAAAAAAGAATGCTAGAATTATGACCATCCACTCACACAGCGCCCTGGGCCTCTGGACTTTCAGGAGACTTTGGTGCCCCCCCCCCAGGATCTGTTGCCTTCTTTATGGACTCCCTTGGTTGTGTAGGGGCCTATGATTTATGAGGCTCCATCTGGTGTTACGGGAACATCGTCGTTGATACTTGGGATATGGAGTTCAAGATGGGGTCTGGGAGGTCCTCGCACTAGGATTATTACAGACCCGTATGGGGAAATTGAGTCAGTGTATGGTTGGTGCGGTGATATGAGGGGAAGGTGATGTGAGGTGACTTGTATCAGGAGCATGTTGGGATGGTTCAGTTGGAGCTTGAGTCTTATTGTGAGCGTATGCGTCTGCTTGTGGGTGTTGTGCATGTGTATATTTAAGGTGGACAGAGGTGTGAAATGGTTTACAGTCCAGGGATGTTTTTCTTCTCATCTCCTTCTGAGGTAGATAAATTGTACGGTTAAAAAGCTACTTGAGCACAAAGGACTTATGTCTTGCTCTCATACACTTCAGGATGGAGACATTTACTGGGCACTAAAACCTTTGAGCTTTGTGTCTCTAATCATCAGGCCATTTCCCTGCCGCCCCAAGGAAGGAACTATATCCTTTTCCCTGTTTGAAGTAAATATGACACTGAAAGCATTTTTCTAAAGGTGCTTACTGTCCGTGCGAGTAATGGGGACCACATGGTACTCGCTCCATACTGTTCTTTATTCAATGAGTGTCCTGGCTCAAGGATCAGGACCAACTACTGTAGGTGTCGTTGAACTGTGAAATGAAGAATATTCATGATGTAACGATGTGGTAAATGTTTTGTGGATTAGGGTCTTTTCTGTCAAAGCAAATATGAGGTGCCTTTGGGTCAAAGAAACAGAACAAGCCGTTCCCTCTTCAAAAATTTTGTAAACCAGACATTTTTTTTAAAGAAGGTATCATTTTTCCTTGAACGACGAGAGTAAATTTATAAGTTGCAGAAAAAACAAACAGTGCAGCAGCACTCCACCCAGGGCTCTTAGATCTGGATCCGTTTCCCCAAGATGTTCCTTTTTTCTGGTAAACGAGTGGGTTTCCCGATCCCGGCCCTCCAGGGAGTACAAGTGTATGAATTGCTAATGTTCAGGGAAACCTCATCTGCTTTCATTTGATGCCAGGGAATTTCTCTCTCACTCTCAGGGAGCGAACAATGTGAAGCTAATACAAGTTCAAGAGAGTACTGTGTTGTTTCATTATTCTACTTGTAAAGACACCACACTTGCCAGTTTCAGATAGAAGCTGATATTTTTTGCCCCCAAGAGCAATCTGTGTCCTGATTTGCCTGGAATAACAGGCTCAGAATGTGGACAATGTGAGAGTCATGCTTCTATTGGCAACTTTCTTAAAAGCTTTACAATGACTCATAGGGATACTATGGTACTGATTGCATGAAATAATGTGGGAAGGCCGCTGGAGCTGACCAGTGGACCTGAACAGGAAAATTAGAGGAATGATCAGAACTGAAGACTTTGGATTCATAGACAAGGAGTACTGTATTCCGAAAAACTCAAGATGTAATTCTAGGTGGACTGCATTAAGCTGACCTTCGCATGACTTGTGTCCATTATGAATGCCTAATGTGTCCAGAATATCTGTCAAGTGTAACATTTGGCCCTTCTCAGGATAAACGATACATATGACATTGATCAGCTCACCAGCCCGGAGTGCTCCATTCTTAGGTCTCCATTGCACCTGATGTGAGATGACTGCCAGCCCTGCACTCCCGAAAACAGAGCTTTAATTGTTTTATTTCCCTTCCACATTCCTGGGCTTGCAGTTTCACCTCAACACACACTCAGCTGTTACCACACACATGTGTGTTTGCTTGCATGTAAGACATTTGTGCACAAATGCATATACATGCACAAAACTCAGAGAACACTTACTAGACCTTTGCATTTGCTCTTTTTTTCACAACGAAGTGCTATGGATGGTTGAGCGGCCATGTGAACATATACTTCGAGCTTGTGAGAATGTGGCCTTTACAAAAATTGGCCCCAAAGTGAAACCACATTGAGTCCAGGCAGATCCGAGCAACATGCCCCTGAAGGACATTTAGGAGAGATTCATAAAAATTCTAAATCTTGACTTACCTAAACAATACTGCTACAATTCCCTTTATAGACGAGCCTGTGAAATTTGAGTACTAGAAACTTAAAAAGTGTTAAATTTTGAAGTGAGCCTTTCTTGGAGTGTAAGATAACAAAGAATACCTATGGCTTTAAAACTGTTGCATATAAAAAAAAAGATTATTTTTAGATGTGATACAATTGTATTGCCTCTCAGTAAAGCTATGTAATGTTTTTCCTCATGATGCACTAGGAAGTACCTAAAATTTCCATTTTATTTCTTTGGTTCTTCCCATCATAAAATCCCCAGCTGCCATGTTTTTTCCTTTTTTCTTTCTTTTTTTTTTTTTAATTTCCGGATATTTCCTGCTTGCTGCCAGGACCTCATTTACTCACATTCAGGCTTGGAAGAAGGTTTCAGACACTTGGGAAATCTGGTCCGCCTCTGCTCCCCTCACAGCTAATTAGTGTGTGAACTAATTGCATGGCTAACTTTAGCTTAGCGACAGCCTAGTTCCATCTGAGCGCGCTCTATAAAGTATCTTGAGGGAGACGAAGGTAGCCTGCTGGTGACAACCAGGCTCCTTTTAGAAATTTCTAGCAAGAATTTCGGCTATGGGGCCAGCAAGCGGGGCCATCTTTACTCAACTGAATTTTTGTTAATTTAGCATTACACAATAGAGAAACAATGACACTTTTTTTGCAACCAACTAACAACTGCAAAATGTTAGCTAAATGTTACCAAAATGTTAACCAAAATGTTAACATTTTGAATGTTAACATTGAAATGTTAACATCCAACATAATGTTAACATTATTATTTTTAAATGCAAAATGTTACCAAGTGGCACGGTGGTGCAGTGGTTAGCGTGGTCGCCTCACAGCAAGAAGGTCCTCGGTTCGAGCCCCAGGGTAGTCCAACCTTGGTGGGTCATTCCGGGTCGTCTTCTGTGTGGAGTTTGCATGTTCTCTCTGTGTGGGTTTCCTCTGGGGGCTCCGGTTTCCTCCCACAGTCCAAAGACATGTAAGTCAGGCGAATTGGTGGTACTAAATTGTCCCTAGGAATGAGTGTGTGTGTGTGTGTGTGTGTGTGTGTGTGTGTGTGTGTGTGTGTGTGTGTGTGTGTGTGGGGGCCCTGTGATGGCCGGGTGGCCTGTCCAGGGTGTCTCCCCGCCTGCCACCCAGTGACTGCTAGAATAGGCTCCAGCATCCTTGCAACCCTGAGAGCAGGATAAGTGGTTAAGATAGTGGATGGATGGAAAATGTTACCAAAATGTTAGTTGTTGCTAACAACTGCAAAATGTTAGCATCCTACTTCCTGTGCCCTGATTTGATTTCAAAGCATATTTAAGATTTATTGGTATATTCAACGACAAGGTGTCAAAACATGAAGCTGTGTCTCTTAAGACCACCAAGTTTACATTTACAGACTTTTTTTTTTCGACAACGCAGGCTCCCAGTAAAAACCATTTATAACATTATGTGCTGTAGACAGGGGGAAGCCAAATTACAGAGAAACTAGCTTGTCAGTCATCAGACGCTCCAGATCGAGTCATAACACTATCTCACTTTCACACCTTCTCAGCTTGATATTGTGGCAAGGCTTTTGCCACTGGAGGGGTTTTGGGATGAAAGGAGGACACAGGCAGTTAACACAGGGTTTATTTCAATGATGTCTCTGTCTCTCACTCCGCACGGGCCGGTGCGCTCTGGTGCTGGAGCCACTTGCTCGCTCTCTTACATTGGAGCGTGCGCGAGGCTCCCTTTCTCTATTTAGTTCATACTGTGTTCCGCCGTGTCCTTGTCAGCCCAGGACCCAGCTTCACTGCGGTATATAAGCACACTTTGTCAATTAGGCACACTGCTCTCCCGCGAACTACTGTCCCCTCTTCCAGCCAACGCTAAACCACACCCTCCTACCACATATCCTCACCCGATTTAGGCTGGGACAACATCCGGCTGACAAGCAGCCCCCCACCCCACCCCCAAGGCAAGAGAGGAAGTCAGCCACCACTGTCTGCGCCCCGGCCTGTGGATCACCTTGAACTTGAAAGGCTGTAATGCCAGATACCAAGGGATGGTCCGGGCATTGGCATCCTTCATGCAGTGGAGCCACTGGAGCGGGTCATGGTCCAAACAGAGGGTGAATGAACGCCCCAGGAGGGAGAAGCGGAGGGTGCTAATCACCCATCTGATAGTCAGACACTCCTTTCCACGGTGCTGTACTTCCTCTCCCTCTCTGCTAACTTTCAACTGATGCAAAGGTTCCCAAACTTTTCAGACCATATACATACTATTATGAACCAAGCCAAATTTGCCAAGTACCACTTCCCACTGCAGATACCAACAATATAACAATGAATAAGCCACCTCGCCTATGTAAGCCCACTGCTGACTACTACTGCTGCTACTACTACTACTAATGATAATAATGATAATACTAATAATAATAATAATACACATACAATTTCACTGAGACGGATGAGCTTGTTTGCATTGGCATAGTCTTGGAATGTCAGGCGTGAGTGCAGATCTGGCTCTGCATCCATTCAATTGCAGTACTTCATCATGACAGACTAACAATGCTAGCCAAAATCAACGACTGAGGAGTCCGAATCCGACTGCATCAAGGTCTGCGTTACTAGTTCATGCTATGTTGAATGTGGTGTGATGTCAACCTACGCACAGGCACATTTTATTTCTAAAATATTTAAATGATTAGCAACTAATTTTTACATTATTGTAGTGTCCACCCACGATGCCTCCACCAAAGCCCTGGGCCAAGCCAGGCTTTGATGGATCAGGGTCTGTGTTCAGCCTGTATCCACCAAAGCCTGCCACAGACCCCCCTGCATACGCAACAGCACACGGTATCTCCCATCTGGACTGGGCGAGGGGGCTGACGAGCCAAGAATCCGGACCACCTGCACCACCTCCGTTAACAGGCACGCCTGCCAGTGGCCCGGCTTCCCACACCACCAACACTCCTGGCCCGGCGTTCGAGGCATCCCTCATGGTTCATACTATCATCCTCCCTATTACGTCTGCTCTCCCACGAACTACTGCCCCCTCTCTCCTCTTCCAGCCGACGCTAAACCACACCCCCCATCACAGATAATAACTGCTTTTTTATGTTGAACACAAGCCCCTTTGTTGGAGAATTCAAAGTTTGTCTGAGGTAAGCTGGAAACACTTGCGATTTGGTGACTTAGACTTGCCCTGTTGTCCCTATCTTAGCCAGGCTGATGAAGAAAGCAGACGCCCCGCCCCCCCCCCCCCCAAACATACACACACATAGACCCCCCTGCGTGTTGAGAGGTTCTTGACAGCTAGACTGTGAGTGAGGGGGTGGGGGGTACTTTCCTCAGACTAAAAACTGTCGGGCTATGATGGGACAAACAACAAGTGACAGAGGAGACAAAGAGGGAGAGCGATAATGAGGCAAAGGGAGAGATTGAGCAAAAGTCAAAGCTTGTGGCAGTGGATCCATTTTCTGGGGAACATAGGAGAGGGCAAAAGGGTCAGTTGGTGACAAGGGCTGAAAATTGAGCGTAGTGGTTGCCCACTTAATTACCCATGATTAGGGACATGCAGAGATGTCAGTCACAACAGACTGTAAAAAGTGGCGTTCTGTTAAGAGGTGTGTCCAAACCAAGTGTAGATTGAAATGTTCTATACATGGAATGTTATAGACTAGAGGTCAGGATATAGCAGGTTATTACTGGTCATCGATTGAACCCAGTGAGTGAAGAAAGGGAGATGATGGGGCATTTTGTCACACTGGGTGGCAGACCCAGTGGGTAGAGAGTAGATAGAAATAAAGAGAATGAATTCAAAAGTTCTTAGGGACTCCTGAACCACTTTTTCTGAACTGTTCTTGCGTATGTGTTTTCTACTTGGATTAAATCTAGGGCAGATTTTATCATAGTGTAAAGACAGTTATGTTTCCCTGATTTCCCCTCATTTTTGTTTTGACACATCCAAACTAGTTTCTATAATCTTGCATAGTGTAAAAGATGCATATTGGATTTTCATCTTTTATCAGTCTTGCAGAAATACGGCAGTATTAAGCATCAAATAAAAGCATATTGTTTCTGATATTGCATAAGCTATCTGTATCATAACTTTACTGTTACCAGATAAGTTACTCAGATGACATCACCTCCGGACAACTCTTGACACCACATAATGATTAAATTATATATATATATAAAAAAAGAGAAAGTTAGACATGCCCCCGCCCCCCCAACCCGGGACATGACACCGTTCTGTGAAAAATAAGACACAATGTCTGTGCCAGTGTTCTGTTTTGAAGTGACTGATGATCAAACACTTACGGAACACCTGCCCCCAGGTGTGCCTGCACTCGCCTGTTCCTCACCCATATACTAATTAATTTTACATAACACCGCAAGTCATATTTGATCTCTGACACCGACAGCAGTATTCTACTATAATCAGATTCTAACTTGAGTTTATTCAGGATAGTATATGTCTTACATTTGAGAGGGGGGGAAAAAGCAGCTTTTGATAGTTATTTAGAAATATGGTTTTTGTATTTTGGTCACACTGGTGTTCCCTTGAAGACAATATGAAACGGATCTTGCTTGTGTAATGTGACTTATTGCCAAGTCAAACAGGATATTGGGGCAGGACAAAATGTAGGGAGGGATTTGATTTGATACTCTTGGATTTGATTGGATGGTGCGGAACTTTTTATGATGTTATTGGCTGAAATGATACTCGCCTGCCCGCTCAGCTTGATGATGCAATAACAAAAACGTGGCTGTTTTAGAAGTAGTTAAGGTATGGAGTGCCTCTGTATGGTTACAGCGCATACCACATGGTCGCAACTGTCGCCAGTTCGATTCCAGCCGGCGACCTTTGTTGCATGTCATACCCCTCTCTCGCTCTCTCCCATTTTCTGTCTGCCTTTCACTGTCACTGTGGGACAGTTCACCCCAAAATCAAAAATACATGTTTTTCCTTTAACCTGTAGTGCTATTTATTCACCTAGATCATTTTGGTGTAACTTGCTGAGTTTTGGAGATACTGGCCATAGAGATGTGTGCCTTCTCTGGAATACAAGGAACTGGATGGCACTCAGCTTGTGCTGCGCAAAGTGCCAAAAAAAATAGCAGTTTCATGTAGGAACTATTTTCTTAGGCTGAACTACACCTACATGAAACTGCTCACAACAAGATGTGTGGATCATCTTGAGTAACCGGGTCATGATTTCTGGGAAGAGACACTGCTGTTGAGTTTTTCAAATGTATTTGTTTGGTGCTTTCAGCAACACAAGCCGAGTGCCATCCAGTTCCATTGAATTGGAGAGAAGGCAGACATCTCTACGGCCGATATCTCCAACGCTTACACCAAAATGATCTAGATGGATAAATAGCACCACAGGTAAGAGGAAAAACTTGTATTTTTTTATTTTGAGGTGAACTGTCCCTTTAAAAGAAGTAGTTAAGGTGATTAGATTTTAATGTAAACTAAGTAAAAACAAAAACGAATTTTTGTAATTTTTGGGGGGGAATAAGTTGCTGAACAAACGCTTAGTATAACTGGGTAAATTGTAACATAGTATAACTGGGTAAATTGTAACATAGTGTAACTGGGGAAATTACTGGGGAAATTGTAACGTAGTATAACGGGGGAAATTGTAAAATAATATAACTGGGGAAATTGTAACAAAGATACAAAAGTCAGTTATCATTTCACCCTTTCTTTAACAGCAACCTTGCTAGGAGTGCTTGTATTTGCAGACATATCTGTCAACACTAAACCACCTGCTTGCCTGCAGAAATTCAATAGCAACAAGCCCAAGCAACCATTTCAAAGATTTAACCACCTACTCAACTGAAAAGGAAAGTTTTTTATATTACCCAAGGAACGGGCCTCTCCGCAGGATAGCAAAGTTTAAACCTGGAGAGTTTTTCCACGAAGTTGCACAGGTCCAGTTGCGTTGATGACAGGGCTGAGGTACCTCCTTCCTGCAGTGATCAGATAGGAGCTCTCTGCCTCTCTGTTCCACTGAGTGTGAAATGTACACATAGGGGAGCAAACCTGGGTTGAGACACCTGGGGGACCATGTACAAAAATGTTTTGAACAATGTGACTTTTCCATGATTTCAGAATCAGTTTGGATCAGCATCAGCAAGTTTGCATTGACTTGAGAATTTGAGTGCTAGGTTTCTTACGCGAATCAAATTACACATAATTATAAAAAACTGGTAGATCTACCTAAGTAAAAGAAGAAAACAATGAGTCGATAATGGGTATCTTCTGTACAGTGTACAGATAGAATATAAATTCATTAAATGTCTATGAAAATCATAGTTATTCTAACAAATTCACAATATAAAAATTCAAATAGTGGTTCTTTGAGGGGATGCGGACAGAAAGGTTGTTAGTCTAAAGAATATTGCAAACAGGGGTATCGGGGTAGCATAGTGGTCTATTCCGTTGCCTAGCAACACAGAGAATCCCTGTTCGAATCCCCGTGTTACCTCCGGCTTGGTCGGGCGTCCCTACAGACACAATTGGCCGTGTCTGCGGATGGGAATCCGGATGTGGGTATGTGTCCTGGTCGCTGCACTAGCACCTCCTCTGGTCGGTCGGGGCACCTGTTTGGGGGGGGGGGGGGGGACTGGGGGGCACGTGCTACATCCCCCGGTGAAACTCCTCACCGTCAGGTGAAAAGAAGTGGCTGGTGATGCCACATGTATTAGAGGAGGCATGTGGTAGTCTGCAGCCCTCCCCGGATCGGCAGAGGGAGTGAAGCAGCGACTGGGACGGCACGGAAGAGTGGGGTGATTGGCTGGGTACAACTGGGTAGAAAAGGGGGGGGGATAATAATAATAATAATATTGCAAACACATTAATTTCTAATGAAAAAGCTGCGGGTCAAGTGAAAACGCGTACTGTGTATCAAATGTTAAGATGGAATTGTTCCTCTGCCATGTTTGGCTTCAGTCCTATGTGGAGTCTTTATCTAGAGCCACATGTTCACATTTATGTATGGTATTGGCGAAAATCTCAATTTGAAATAAGCTCTGCTAGTTTGTAGTCATAGAAAGCTATTGTAGCAAATGTCCAACTGTCCAAAGTGAAACAGTGGTACAATATCCAAAGTTTAAGACTCTTTATTATTTAAGAACCTCTTGATTAGTTCATATTAGTTTGTTGTCAATGAAAGGAAAAACATAGCACCTTTTAAAACAACCTGTCCCAAACAACTTAACACAGTGGGCTGATCCTCCTGCTTCTGTGCTAAACTTGCCAGTGCACTATGAAGTCTTTTCCCACCACATCGGCATACATTGGGAGGGTGCTATATGGGCAGTCGTCAGAGATGGCATTACACACCCTCTCAGGCATTTCCTGTGGCGCGTTTCCTGCTTTCTTCTTGAGTTCATGTGCTAATGTCCATTAATCCTGGCGGGCTCTCGACAGCTCTTCTCTGTCTGGAGGTCTGGTACCACAAAGGGTCTCTCTCTCTCTCTCTCTCTCTCTCTCTCTCTCTCTCTCTCTCTCTCTCTCTCTCTCTCTCTCTCTCTCTCTCTCTCTCTCTCTCTCTCTCTCTCTCTCTCTCTCTCTCTCTCTCTCTCTCTCTCTCTCTCTCTCTCTCTCTCTCTCTCTCTCTCTCTCTCTCTCTCTCTCTCTCTCTCTCTCTCTCTCTCTCTCTCTCTCTCTCTCTCCCTCCCTCCCCCTCTCCCGCTCACACAGACAGGCTGTTCTGCAAGCAGCAGTCCCGCTCCAAGTGTTTCACAGCTGATGGCAGAGATAAGCTTCAGGCTCTCTTTATGCCATGTCTATGTGCACAAATTAAAGGGGTGTGTGTGCGAGTGAGAGAGACCCATTTACATAAAATCTCATTGGTAGAGCAGTCTAGCTAAGCCTTTATGCCAATTTTGTGTAAAACTGTCTTAGAACAATAAACATAGGGAGTGGTAATCCAAATAAATGTGCTAAGCAAGGCGGTAGGCTATAGACAGATGTATGGGCTTGCATGTGTTATGGTGTAAACAGTTTGATGAAGAGTTTCTGAAAACCCATAGTGTGAGTCTGTGTCATCGGAAATTTGAGTAACGTACACGGGGTCACTAAATCTGTCATTCATTACACTGTCAGCCTTTATTTTCCTTTTTCACTAGAGCTCGTCAATCAGCAAATCTTCAGGCTTTTCATCTGTATTGCCTTTTGATATTATGAAGACCAGACATATACAATCTCCTTGCGTGACTTCAGTTCAGCCAGAAGTTTCATCCTGCTTTGTCTCTCCCAGCGTCTGCTAAAGATAATTGGTCCTCCAACCACCTCACCCCTTCTCTCTCACCGCAACCACAATAAGACCAGCCAGCAAGGAAAGAATCGTCTGGAAAGAAAAAAAAAATCCCAGTATATTCGATCCAAATTATTGGACTTGCAGTCATTCTGATGAGGATGTTTTCAACTAATCTATCCAGACAACTAAATATAATTTGTGTTTCTGTTCTTCCCTTATCAGTTACAATTCCCCCCCCCCATCTCTGTGCTCCACCACTGGCAGAGATAACACAAGATTCCTGTGAGGATAATGTTTCTGGAACGCAAGCCTCAATTATCCACAATCTGCATTCATTGTCCCGTAAACCAAGGCAAGTTTTTTTTTTTTTACCAGGGTACACACCTAACCAAGCCAAAGAGGTGTTGCCCGTTCCCCACCTGGAAATTTGAGTTAAGAGTTTCGCTTTGTGTAATACGTGTCAAACTTTTTGTTTCCACTGATATGTTCTTGTGTTTCAGCAAAGTGACAGCATGTCTTACTATATCAGGTAATGAGAAAATGATGTTATCTTTGAATTCCCCCACTGTTTATGAAACTGCTGTCGTCAACTCAGTGACGATATCAGATGCCGACTATCCTTATGAAACAAGGACTCTGCGTCACTTTAACATTCACTGCTAATGGCTCAGGAAAAACATCAACAGCTTCTTTGTGGTCCTAATAGTCGGCGAGAACCACTAGAACCATGTGTGATCACAAAACGTGGAACTAAAAACAACGGATCATGTTGCCACGTTCCCAGCGGAGCATAAACATAGGTAAATGCCGGAAATAGTCATGTAGAGTCCAGGAAGTCATTTCTTCTTCTGAGTCCCACAGGAACCAACTATCTGAAAGAGATAAAGGTCAGTTTAAAATAGTGCACCATTTCTGTTTGTTGTTTCATTTTACAGGACAAAAATCTCACACCCAGATACTGTAAGATTTCGGCAGAGCCCCCCCCCCCCAATATATAAATATATCCTAGAACTGCTTCTGTTGAGCCATTATAAGATGAGGTGCTCAACCATAGAGTTCAACACTTGAAATTATGAGAAATCTAGGCAGATCGATAGACATGTCGTTCATCTCGAAGGAACATATCAGCCTTCTTTTAGAAACAAAACCTAACTGCTGACGGGGTAAGTCTTAGCTGGTGTTTGTGAGCCAGCGTGTAAATGTGGTTAATAGGCTTTTAGACTGCCATCTTGGAAGAGGGGTTCACGACCGCAAAACATCTTAGTTAAACTCAAAAACATTTGGGCTATGGGACTTCCACCGACTGAAAGCATGCCTATACCTGCATGGGAAAAACTGTTATTACCCCACTATAATTTCTTTAACTGGAAGCCTAGATTCTGAGGCTTGACATGTTGAGAAGACAGCAATGTTAATAGACAGCTTGGCATTGTTTGTCTGCTCTACCTGAGGGCAAGTCTGCCTTGGGGGAGACTGCTGATTTTAAGGATCGGAACGGTGTCAGTTGGCAATGAAGTCATGTCGCTGTAGGAAAGGTGATATGGAGTGAAAGGGCTCTGAGGCCAAGCCTATCCCCTGTGGGACAATCATTTAGGCCCGGTCCTCCCTGTCTCCGGAAGATGTTACCCACCAGCCACTGTGTCGCTTCCCCCAGTGCAATAAGCACGGGGCCAATAAATCATACTGTGAAGCAAGGAATTCGTTCCGTCTCCACATTATGGACAACTTTGTCCTGACATAATGGAACAAATGTCTTTCTTTCAACACAACACATGTACCAGAGGAATTAACTTCTCTACTGGATTTGGTGCGATAGTCACAAAAGATAATGATTCTGGCATTGCAAAACATGAATACACATACGCCTCTTCATTTTCAAAGTATAAGATTGCAATGCCACCTTTAACCATACAACATATTCTCTGTGGGGAAACCAAATAACCATTATAGCAAGTGGTAGGGAGTGGAAGGGAGATGTGTGGTAAGTATTGGCGTATCCAGTACTGTCCAATCCCCATGGGTTGCTCTCTGTGACCCAGTTTCCACAGCTAGTTCACAGATAACACACACGTCCCTCCCCAACACTGTTTCCATAGCCCTTATGACAGGCTATTAATACAAAAGAGAGGATTGGGTTTGGTTTGGGGTTTCCTCCTCTTTGTATGTAGAGAAGTAAATATAATGCACTCAGTCTGGTAAATACCACAAAAGAGTTTTTAACTGCTGTTTGAAACAACATGCAGTAATTCTCTACTTCCTCCTTGGTTGGGAAATTTTGGCCAGTAATGTATCCGCAACAGGCTGGGGGAAAATATTTAAAATATCAGAAATCTGTGATTAGAAATGATTGAGAGTGATGGGTAGAAAAAAAATTCACATTACATTGTAGGTCAAAATGATTACAGCCCTGCATATGGTCTTTATAGGTCTATGTGATTAGCAAACTTAAAGAATAATAAAAAGAAATTAACTGCACAACATTTATCACACGGTTTCCCTTAATTTTATGATTAGGGGACTTAAACAAAACACAGAAATGATTAAGACATGCTATGTCAGAAATAGGATTTAATGACGCAGAGAATGAATCTGAA
The DNA here is from genome assembly GCF_029633865.1 of Lampris incognitus. Lineage (NCBI taxonomy): Eukaryota > Metazoa > Chordata > Actinopteri > Lampriformes > Lampridae > Lampris > Lampris incognitus. The sequence goes on along the minus strand of NC_079225.1, from coordinate 21,058,193 downwards.
TGAATGAAGTTTAAAATCACCCTGATTCTGAAATCTAATGATGGCTAAACTCTCATCCGTCAAAGGGAAGTTGTGCCTGTACCGGGCTGACTTCCAATTAAAATAATGTTCCTTTAAATAAACCATGAGGCATCCAACACGTACAGTTCTCCATAGCTCAGAGAGAACCCAAACTAATGGACTGTTTTCTAATGTAGTAAAACTACAGGTTCGAGAACGCCATTAGGATATGAGCAAAGCTAATAAAGAACAATTTCCGATCTCTTAGGGATCACTTAACGCCCTTTTCCACCAACAGGGAACGGGTTCGGGGCCGGTTCGCAACCCTTTTTTGAACGGTTCAGAGCATTTCGACCAAAAATAAATTGGTTGCGAACCCGAAAAGTTAGTTCCGAACCGGCACCAAAAAATAGCAGGTTGTTCAACGCGAACCGTGGCGACATCAATGGCGCGTGACATTCCAGAGGAAGAAGAGAGGAGAGCCTAGCGGTAGATAATGGCGGAATCGGCAGATAACAAGGGCGCGCAGTGGTCGGCTGAGGAAACTCAGGGTTTGGTTGTTATCTGGGCACAGGCGCGGATCTACGGGGTGGCAAGGGGTGGCAGCTGCCACCTCTGGGACACAGTCTTGCCACCCCTGTTGCCACCCCATTTATAAATCAGATAATATGTTTTAAAGTATATTTTATGTACATGCATGGCGTAGGTCAATGAGACCCGCACCAAGCTCATCTCAAACAGAAGTCGCCGATTTAGAACCCCCCTCCCCCTCACAGGCGCGGATCTACGGGGTGGCAGCTGCCAACCTCTGGGACACAGTCTTGCCACCCCAGGAAAAAATCTCTAGATCCGCCACTGTCTGGGCATCTCCCGAGTTTCAGGAAAAACTAAAGAGTAGCACGAGAAAGAGTAAGCTGTATGGCGAATTAGTAGAAGAGATGGCCAAGAATGGGTTCACTCGAACGCAAGAACAAATAATCTACAAGTTAAAAAAAACAACTTAAGAAGGACTACCGAGACGATAACAAAGAAGGACTACCGAGACGATAACAAAGAGTTGTCCAAAAGTGGAGCTGGACGGCGTCATAATATGACGCCATATTATCGCTAGCTAGTGGGTTTCAGTGGGATGTAGCTAATGTTTACATCCGGTGTGCAACGCACAAAGCCCCCCGCTGATGACGCACAACGGTTCCGCTAAAAACTGGTCGAAACGCGGGCCCGTTCGCCACGCAACTCCAAGGTTCTCAGAATCCTGAACGGAACCGGTGCCTGAACCAGAGCTACTTTGGGCGAAAGGGGCTATTAGTGTTGTATTGATAGTCCAGAACGAAGTATTGGTAAGGGCTGGCTTATTGTTTTTCAAGTCCCCCCCCCCACACTCCAAACGTTCGCTTGACGTGCAACGAGTTGCCCAACATCAACGTTAGCGTCTTGGTAAAACTGGCACTTTTCATCAAATGGTAGTTATACTCTGGAAAAAAACTATTATGGAAATGAGATACAAATAGAGTTTGCACAGAACACATTAAAAAATATGCAGCGCTTAAGTTGGATTTCCTGTCGGCTCATTAAAATCAGGTGCGGTACTACGATGGACGCACAGAGACTGCTTGCGTCTGTCGTGATGATGAGGTTGTTTTTTCTTTTTCTCTTTTTTGCCCTACAGCGAGTTTTCCGCAAGTTCTTGTTGGTTTGTCAGTTTTAAGTTAGAAGTTGACGGAGTTTGGTAATCACTTCGATGAGGAGCATGTCTCGCAAAGCCGCGCGTTTGCCGGCTGCACCACGCAGAAGACCTCGGCGTTCTCCGGCCGTCAAGACGCCGAAGAAGAGTAAGTTCAGACCACTACACACCGAGGACATCTGCAGCAACACACTCGCACTTTCGGACGTCGCAAATGGGAATTCTTTCCTAAAATACACCCCACATGCTATAGCTGTTAGTGACGATGGCCAACTTCTCTGCTGGACCATTTTGACCCTGTCGTAATAAATCAAGTCTTAGGAAATCACTCGGGGGTGTGCCCCCCCACCACCACACACACACACACACACACCCCGATGGTTTTCATAGAAACTAGCTTGGAGTGTGGAATCACTCAGGCGATTCAGTAACTTCATTTGTATGGAGAACCAGTGACCATGAGCAGGTGTATTTGTTAACGTCATGCAGACTTTCAGTATGTGAATGAGTAAAGTCATGGTGGACTCCAACCATGGATAGTCCCAACACGGATAAATACGGGTAGATGATGATTATGCCAGTTGCTAGGATTATGGGTAGATTGATATACTGATAAAAGGTGCAATGTTTGATATGGAAAAGGGGACAGTACAAACTATTCTAAAGCATTAGGGAAGTGTGTGTGTGTCTCTCGGGGAAGAGGGGAGATGAAATGAGATGAAACGTTGGTGTCATCAACACAGCTGAAGATGTACATAACCATACACTGAAGAGATTTATGGTGAGACGGTTAACTTTAGTGATCTTACACAATACAAGCATGGTGTTACTTGTCTGTACTTGTCTGTTCAGACCAAATGATTTAGCGCTTGTCAAATTATTTGTCAAAATAATAATTTCATTTAAACACATGTCAAAAAGCTAATACTCTGATAGCTTATTTCGAAACTACGCTGTTATATGACAGGTGTGGTCAATAGAAGAATTATGAATTTACTGAGACCCAGGGTTTATTTCCCCTTCCTGATTTCCATGTGTCTGGAGTGAAAACAAAACATGTAGAGAAGACATTTTTCAACAAAATATTTGTATTTATATATTTTTGTTGTACAACAATACATCATTTTGTTCTAAAGGAAAGTTTGCTAAATTTCGCAACTAATTGAGAACAAAATGTGTCTAATTGCATTTTTAAGAATCTGATTTCTTTTCAACGTTACTTAACTCGGCAAAGTTTGGTCTTAATATTTAAAATCCTCTGGATCTGCATGTGTGTCATCAACCATTTCTGGCAGGTGAATGGCACTATAGCCATATAATTACTATAGTTATCGTGTGACACAAAAAATCATGTCAACCATCTTGATCATCTGAGATGCCATATTGTGCCCGGACAATCATAGGCTCACCAAGGATTTTGAAGATAAGGAACCTGGTGTCTGTTTTTTGCAGACCTTCCCAAAACCTGACTGTCACCCTTGAACTGGATCCACGAATTGATGAAGAAAAGGTCAAAAAAGATAAATGTGCAATATTGTGCACACTGTCTTTCTCTCATACATGTCCACACCTCCCTTGGTGTTACATTCAGTAACCACTGATACCTGGACATGGTTGTTTGCTCTCTGTGATCACCCTATGTGGATGTCCTTAGGCTGTAAAAATCAGTTGGTAACTATAAACTCAACTGTTCCTGGCACCCTGGTAGCCGAATTGTTATGCTGCATGCCCCGTAACTGCTATGTCCCTGGTTAGATTCCAGCCAATGACCTTTGTTGCATGTCGTACCCATCTCTCTCTCCCATTGTTTCCTGTCTGCCACTTCACTGTCCTCTATTCAATAAGAAAAATTCCAAAAAAAATAATCTTGAGAAAAAAACTCATCAGTTCCCGTTACCACCATTTCAGATGTTCCCCCTTCCCCTTTTGTGCAGCTGTCGCTCATCAATGATCTTGCGCTGTTTTTCATGTGTTCCATTTGCTGCCGAACCCTTATCCATCAATGCATCCGAGAGCTTAGTTGATGTATAGTCCCTGTCAAAGAATAGGTTTGGTGCCCCAGGGAACCATCTCAGCCAAGCATAGAACAACTTGTGCTCCGATACACGTTCCTCCGTGCTAATCGTGTATTTTTTTTTAAATTTTATCTCTTGGTTGATTTTAGGTCAAGCATAATACCATTACAGGTGTTAAGGGCAACACCTTTAGTCCAGTTGGATTGGGCTTTTGTGGCACATACTGACGAATTGAACACTGGCCAGTAAAGGGATCATCTGTTCATTTGTAGAGGGCTTTCCAACACTAGGTTGTCAAGGCACAAACTTGTACTGTTTAGAAGTGGCCTGACTCTCCACAGGCCTTTTCTACTTGACCTCAATCACCAACATCATTGATGATTTTGATAGAATTTCTTATCTTGATGGAATGATCTCTTCATAGAGTCAGCGTTTGTGTTCTTGTGTTTTAGGCCTTATACATCATTATTTTGTGACAACAAAGGCATGCCATATACAGTGATATGGCAAAGATCACCAGTCGTCTGTGAATAGTACACGTGGCCATTTGAACTCTAATTAATGGTCATGACAATTTGCATATGAAACCGATCGCTGGTTTCGGTTGTGACGAAACTCTCCCGGTTTGGGTCGTTATGCCACTGTATTGTCTATAAGGGTGGGGATACCTGCAGTCAGTTGAGACTGAAGAGGTCACTTAGATGAGTGATGAAATATTTCTCTCTAAATGTTTGTCCAGATGAGCTGATTCAACTTTCTGGGATTTCCTTGCCTGGATTATTGAGCATGCATCAAAGACAGTAAATTAAACGGAAACGATGGTCCTTAAAGACACTTCTTTTTAAGATTGTTTTTTGATCCAACTTCCATCTTGTGCTATGAGCAACACCGTACTCAAAGCATTTGTGGTGACATCTTTGAATTAACATTTGTGATGGTGATGAATGAGGTAGTTGAACTCTCCCACAGGTAAATTACCACATGGATTTACTCCCCACTATTGCCCAGATCATAAGGAAGGAAACGGAAAGGCTTTGGAAGAGAATTCCTTCCAGACAATCACAGCAAGATGGCAGGTGCTGTCCTGGCTTGTAAATCTCATGAGAAAGTAACCCGAGACTGGATGACCTTAGCGGCCCTCACCCCCCACTGTGCCACCCTTAAACACTAAACCTCAGCTGGGCAAATGGTACAGACGGGGTTCTTTCTCTGCCCTGACCGGAGCTGTGGCCTGGTGATTTACTGGTCTCTGCTGGTCCTCTGACAACACCTGGAATGAGTGTCCTTGTGGTTTAGGGACATCTGTGATTTGTTAAGGTGGTTTATATGACAGCAGAGCATTGGCATGTCAAGGAAGTTCATTTTATCCATACAATAATCCAACTATTCATAATAAAAACATTTGTTTTTAAATTAAAAAGTGATCATCTGGGCGTCTGGGTAGCATAGCTCTTCCATTGCCTACCAACACGGGGATCGCCGAATCAAATCCCCGTGTTAACTCCGCCTTGGTCGGGCGTCCTACAGAAACAATTTGGCCGTGTCTGCCGGTGGGAAGCTGGACGTGGGTATGTATCCTGGTCGCTGCACTAACGGCTCCTCTGGTCAGTTGGGGTGCCTGTTTGGGGGGGGGGGGTAGCGTTGAGGGAAAAGCGTGATCCTCCCATGCACTACGTCCCCCTGGTGAAACGCCTCACTGTCAGGTGAAAAGAAGCGGCTGTTGAGTCCACATGTATCGGAGGAGGCATGTGGTAGTCTGCAGCCCTCCCCAGATCAGCAGAGGAGGTGGAGTAGTGACCAGGACAGTTCGGAAGAGTAGGGTAATTGGCCAGATACAATTGGGGGGGATCCAAAAAAAAAAAAGAAAGTGGTCATCTGCATACCATATTTTATTGTTAGTGTGGCAAAACTTGTTTTAATTTATGGCATGCAATTGGTTTACACTTCTAGTAGCAGACAGCCATCCGAACGTTCTTAGATATGTTCTGATAGTTTTTATGTGTGATTAAAGCAACAAAGCTGAGGCACTTTCTCTGACACAAAAAAACCCCCAAACATTGCCCTAAGATGCTGTGTGACCTCTGACCATATTCGTTGGGTGTGTTTGCTGTTTAGTAGCAAACCAGTGCAAGTGAAGCCGGGTCAGATAATGATAAGCTGCAGTGCAGCTCTCAGGTAGCTTCCTCTCTGATGTTTTTACTGGAGGACCCTCAGAGCCACGGTTCCCCCGGATGTCTTTGGTCCCGCGCTGTGTCATGTTTCGCTCCCTTGAAGCTTATCTTAAATCTGTCCTCAGCCTGCCCGCTTACATGGGGAGTCCAATAGAAGTCCAGGTGTGTGCGTGTATGTATGTCTGCATTTCTAAATCCTGTCCTTGTGTTTTTTATTTGTAAGGTGATTTTTTTTTTGCTCTCACGACAGTCGTGTGTGCGTGTGTGTGCATGCGTGTGTGTGTGTGCGCGCCTGTGTTTCATATACACAGCATCTTAAATGTGTGGTGTAACCAAACACTTATCTCTGTGCTGCCTTAAATATTTCCAGATCACATATGGAGCTTAAAAGCTCTGTAGACGGAGAAGACTATGCTTTTTGCCTCTATGGGAGACATGAAACAAAAACCTGGTATAGTCCCCCCCTCCCCTTTTTTTTTTTAACTCTCATCCTAAAGTATCGGCTCTGAGTAAGAATTTAAATAGGGAATGAGAGTCATTGATAGAAAGTTGGTGGTCAGATTGGTTATAGGTAAATAGGAATTAACCTCCTTACTCTGCCATCCATGTTAATTTTTCTATCTATTTTTGTGTGTTGCTGTGGCCCATCTTTCTCTCTCTCTCTCTCTCTCTCTCTCTCTCTTAATGTAATGGTAAAATAAAGGCTGTACGAAGATTGGTTTGACTGAATGTTCATATTCCATTTAGGGATGCCTCTGTTTTGTGTTTGGAGTTCCTGCCCTCTAAATTGATGGCGTTGAGAGATGCGACACACACACACACACACACACACACACACACCGCTCACCCCAACCTCCCCAATCCATTTTCCTTATCTCCTCTGGAGGCTGGAGCTGAAACCCCTCTGCCCACAGAAGGAGGGGCAGTTGAGCCTTTGTGTGTGGGGTCATGATCTTTCACCTGCTGCTGGCTGTCTGCCCTGCTGGGAGGTCGCATGTAAGAACTGGGGCGTGAATGAGTGGAGAGGAGATGGGCAGAGTGGTGGATGGGAACAGAGGGAGTAGGAGAAGATGGCGCATATGACGAGCAGTTTCTAATTCTTCTTGCATTATTTTATTTTGAAAGTTTGGCAATAATAGTTTCTGCCAGACACCAACTAGGTCCTCTGTTTTTGGCTGGACCAGCCACCAGGGCCAGCCTTACAAATGCGAATGTCTCTGACTGACTGACTGACTGACTGACTGATCATAGTTCTGACTGAGTGATCAGTTTGACACGATTGGGCCACTGGATCAGGTGGCCAACGGTTCCAGCTAGCGGTGACAAATGACATCACTGGTAAACATGGATGTGGGAGTTTCTCTGTGGTTGATGAATCAGCCAGAGGGACAGCAGGGACGCTCTACTCTGTGACGAAAGCATTTGCATGCCTCTGATTGGCTAGCCCTAACCCTAACCTTAACCATAACCTTTTTATTGAACATTAAGTAACAGATTTACATCTAAACTGGTGTAACACTTCCTTACCGACAGAAGACAAATTACATATCACAACCTCACTACAAAGTGTAATAACTCTAAATAAATACACTATATAGACAAAATCATTGAATTCAGGTGTTTCATTCAGACCCATTGGCACAGGTGGATAAAATCAAGCAGCTAGCCATGCATTCTGCATTTACAAACGTGTGAAAGAATGGGTCGTTCTGAAGAGCTCAGTGAATTCAAGCATGGTACTGTCATAGGAGGCCACCTTTGTGATAAGTCACTTCATGAAATTTCTTCCCTGCTAGATATTCCACGGTCAACTGTAAGTGGTATCATTGCAAAGTGGAAGCATTTAGGAACAAGTGCAACTCAGCCACAAAGTGGCAGACCACGTAAAGTCACACAGCAGGGTCAACGAGTGCTGAGGTGCATAGTGCGTAAAAGTAGTCAACACTGTTGACTCAATAACTGCAGAGTTCCAAACTTCCTCTGGCATTAACATCAGCACAGAAACTGTGAGCCAGGAGCTTCATGGAATGGGTTTCCATGGCCGAGCAGCTGCATGCAAGCCTTACATCACCAAGCATTGTGCTTGGTGATGTAATCAACAGCCGTTTCTTTGATTTCCTGCCCATATCATGACACTAACTTCTCAGTTATATGCCATGCATTATGTAAATGTTGATGAGTTCAATATCTAAAGGATTGGGGTGTACAAAACAAATTAAGGTGCATTTTAACTGAATGCGAAGCAAAATTTACTAGCGGCACACATGCATGAAAAGTCTGTGGTAGGATGCGAATGGGCAGAGTTATCTCATCTCTCACCGTCAGCCGCTTCTGCAGGGTCGGGTCGCAGTGGCATCAAGCTAGGTAGGGCACCCCAGACATCCCTTTCCCCAGCAATGCCCTCCAACTCCTCCTGGGGGATCCCAAGGTGTTCCCAGGCCAGATTGGACATGTAGTCCCTGCAGAGTTCTGGGTCTCCTCCCAGTTAGACATGCCCAGAAAACCTCCTAAGGAAGTTGCCTAGGAGGCATCCTAATCAGATGCCCGAACCACCTCAACTGGCTCCTTTCGACACGGAGCAGTGGCTCTACTCCAAGCTCCTTTCGGATGTCCGAGCTCCTCACCCCATCTCTAAGGCTGAGCCCAGCCACCCTACGAGGGAAACTTATTTCGGCTGCTTGTATCTGTGATCTCACCCTTTCGGTCACTACCCAAAGCTCATGACCATAGGTGACGGTTGGAGCAAAGATTGACTGGTAAGTTGAGAGCTTTGCCTTCCGGCTCAGCTCCTTCTTCACCACAACGGTCTGGTACAACATCCGCATTACTGCTGATGCTGCACCAATCTGCCTGTCAATCTCCTGCTCCATCCTACCCTCACTCATGAACAAGACCCCGAGATACTTGAACTCCTTCACTTGAGGCAACAACTCATCCCCAACCCTGCAACCATTTTCCTGTAGACTTGGAGGTGCTGACTCTCATCCTGACCATTTCACACTCAGCTGCAAATCGCCCCAGTGCGTGCTGGAGATCGTGTTCTGATGAAGCCAACAAAACCACATCATCTGCGAAGAGCAGAGATGCAATTCTGAGGTTCCCAAAACAGACACACTCTTTACCTTGGCTGAGCTTTGAGGTCCTGTCCATGAATATCACAAACAGAATTGGAAACAAGGGACAACCATGGCAGAGTCCAACACCCACCGAAAACGTGTTGGTGGAGTTAATCGTGGCAAAACTGCAAGTGTTGCGAATTGGGTGAAATGAGCATTTGCTTGAGAATAAAAAAAAATGTTCATCTGAACTTCTCAATGCTTCCAGCCCCCTTTTTTTTTGAGAGTTTTTTTTTTATGTGGGAAAACCATGTTAAACAATATATTGATCATCTCAGAGTATTTTTAAACTTTAAAAATGTGTCTCGAGGGATACTTTAACACTAAAGCACCCTACAGTGCCTGGACGAGAGAGAAGCCCAACTGTTAACTGTGATGCCATTTTGGCTCCCCACCTTAACCCTTACCCACTCACCTTAACCGAATGCCCAGACTGTCTTCAGTTCCCTGACAGCGAAACAACCAATCACAGCACGAGCGTCCCTACGGCCCATCCCCTCCACCAACCTTTCCCTAATGGCCATGAATCAGCGCACCGATTTGCATGTTAATGAACGTAATGCATTGCTGCTCATGGATACAACTGAAACGCCTCATTGCAAAAAAGTCCAATTCACAAACATCACAACTATTTGCCACATGCATTTAGAGTAAAAACTATTAGCGTCAGAGAGTTGCTGATAACTGAAGCACATTTATAAGAGATATCATGCCCAGACTTTCCAGTTATCATGGCAGCAGTGATTGTAGCCAGGTAATTATTTCATATAAAAATAAATTGGTGTTATTTAATTGTATAGATGAGGGTATGAAAACTGCTGCCCAGTACAGCTGCTGTTCACAGAACCACCGTCAAAAAAGCCGCTTTTTAAATGTAGTCGCACAAAAAAAGCAGCTTTGTCCAGCTGTATACTGTTTTAACCTAGTCTTGTTTCACAAGTGGGCATCCCGAGGAAACCTCAACAATAGCCTAATAGTTGTGGCATTTTTTTATGGAAATAGATTGTAGCATTGTGAAGCTAGAATAGAAATAACCAAGATAAGGAAACAAAAGTGATGTCCCTTTGCCGGATGTAGGCACTGCTGTTCTCTAATACGGGGGGGTGTCCTTCCGTTTGTCCTTGCAGACCAGCGAAGCCACAGATTTGTGCACGTCCCTCCTTGGTCTCCATCAGACAGCAAAGAGTCTTCCTGCACAGCTGAATGACCTTTCCTCCTTGCTGACTATACAGGAAAAGGACATTAACTGTGCCAACAAGCAAGGCATTCAGCTTGAGCCTGAGCTTGTCATCCTCGTAACTAAGACCAGTTGGATGTGCTTGCATGCAGATACATGTGGTGATGAAGACGTCACATACCTGTACACGGAGGATACAGTGCACGCACGTACACAGATACGCGCTCAAGACAAAAGCAGCATGTCATAGTTTGCGTAAAAGACTACGCCATAGGTAATGATGTTAACCTTTTAGTGTATAGCCTGTGAAAAGCCGTGGTAATACCTCCTCCATTAAAATGCTTTCATCAACTGTACAGCCTGTCTAGGTGGATAAGTCAGTGTAAGGACAGCTAACTAGCCCCTGAGGCAGAGAGCAAAGAAAGAATATCCTGTCTGTCCTATCCCTCTGTCCTGATTGTTGATGCAAAACATGGCCCTTACAGTCGTCTTTCATGCAAAATATGCAGCTTCCCAACATGCAAAACTGCACCAAAAACTCGCTGTGCATGCTGACCTTGTCCTTTCCGTGGCGACATGTTTCAGCTCAATCGGGTGCCTGCTGAAACAGCTAGTCGACATTCATGAACTTCCACTGGTAGGTAGACATACATTTTAGCCACCAGAGTTTGAGAGGGGGCATTTTTAGTGTGTGGCGGCCCATTTGAAAGGGTTAGGTGTGCATTTTGTGTGTGCACCAATTGTGCGATTTGGCCTGTTTTGTGTGCGTTGAGTTGTGACCTGGATTAGTGAACTTGTACTGTTGTGGTGCTTCCTGTTATAGTTTCCAAAATGGATGCTTTGACATCTGTCCTGTGAGTGTGTGCAGCATGCATGTATGTCATAGGACAAAAGGTTGATGGATATCGCCATGTGTTTCCTGAAATACTCAGGTGTGTGTATGTATGCCTGTGTGTTTGTGTGTGTATATGTCAACACATTTCTGTAGTTACATCTGTGTTTCCAGGTCCAGACCGGCCCATATTTCCGTGGCTCAGACTTTTGCTGAAGGGAGGGACATGCAGGGACCTGTTCCATGTAGTTCGCTGATATTTTTGGATTGTTGTGTTACAGTGACGAGGGCAACTAGAGGGATGGTTTGCCCACCTCTGCGGCTCATCCAGAAACCCTACAGCCTCATTTTAGAGACCGAATGATTTTTAGGGGCCCTGTCTGGAATGTTCTTGAGGAAGGAACTTTGTGTGAATGAGCCGAATGTTTATGCTGTCAGGAGGAATAAGGCAAATCATTGTTCACATAAAAACAGATGCACAGCTGTTTGGCACCGAGCTGAAGACATAGCGGGTCAGTTTCGTAAATGACCAAATAACCAATGGAAATGAGCAAACGGTGACGAGAAGATCATCCACTGAAGTGTCGCGTTTGAGACCAGAAGATTTCCCTTGTTTGCACCCAAAAAGAAAGATAAGAGATGGTTCTCTCTCAGACTTGATCTAGATTTAAAAACTGACCTGACCTCCTTACCTTCTGTGCTAAATACAGATGACCCACATAGGGAACCTTGACCAGATCTGTCAAGAGTACACGCACACAAGCATCTCCACCAGCGGCTGGCCTGACAGTAAAGTTTAGAGATGACTTCCATCCTGTCATTTGATCATTTAAGTAGGCCGTGAAAACAGTGTGTGTACTGTGGATGTAAACAGGACTTTTTTAAAAGGTTTTGAGAGTGCAGTTACACGATGCACGGACCTTCCTCTTAGCGTCAGTGGACCGTGTGTTTTTAGATACCAGCCTCCTAGCTTGTGTCATTTCCCCCACACCACGCAAACTGTCCAAACATGCAGATAAGTGGTAGTGGATCCAGGAGGCTGTCTTTTGTAACTAACCGGACCGTGTCGGTGCTGGTGTGTGAGTCATTGTGTGGTTGTTTTTTTAAGGCATGTTAAGGAGTTCCTAGAGAGTCGACAGCTGGATTAGCGAGGTTACGAGCTACCTGGGCTATAAAAGGATTACCTTGAAAACCTGCTGATTTGACATATGTACATGTCTTTAACACACCACAACACACTTCATATGTGAAATGAAGTGTGTTGTGGGTGTGTCCGCGTACTTGTGGCTCAGGACACATTCGTGTACAAACACATCTGTGTCTGCGTGTGATTAGCAATGAAAAGACAACTCAAAAGATACAAATATATCAGCTCAGACGTGTGTGTGTTTGTGTGTGTGTGTGTGTGTTTGGTACAACACTAACCACTACTTATGGCACTTGGAGAAGCTCTACTATAAAAGCATGTTTCACCTAATTACACGGTTGGTGACAGGGGAAGGGGGAAAGTTGGGCCCAGCACGTCAAATGGTTAGCTTTGAAAATATTTTAACACATACTTTTGAAATTGCATAAAGACTTGCTTGTCGAACAAGCGATGTTCTTAAGAGACAGATTACAGACGTTGTGGAGCGAGGTGAAAACAGATCAGTTTTGGGCTACACGTCATCCCACAATGAACCGTTTTCCTGGTTAAAATACAATGTTAACAAGGACACACTGTCATAAATGTGAAGCACCACCGATGTTGAGTCCAGTCAAATGAGGACCATCGAGGAGATGTGTGTGCGAGTGTGTGAGTGAGTACTACCTGTATGTAGTGCAGTATTGTAGCATGTGTTGTCCATGGATCTCATGACATTACTCCAGCACTAGCTCTAGTCATCCATCCATCCATCCATCCATTATCTAAGCTGCTTATCCCAATCAGGGTCGCGGGATGCTGGAGCCTATCCCAGCAGTCACTGGGCGGCAGGCGGGGAGGCTGTATCAGGTTTATTTGAAATCAATCCCCAGTGGACACAATGCTTTATTTTTTTTTCTCTCCCCAGTCGTATACGGCCAATTACCCCACTCCTCCGAGCCGTCCCAGTCGCTGCTCCATCCCCTCCGCTGATCCAGAGAGGGCTGCAGACTACCACATGCATCCTCCAATACATGTGGAGTCGCCAGCCGCTTCTTTTCACCTGACAGTGAGGAGTTTCGCCAGGGGGACGTAGCGAATGGGAGGATCACGCTATTCCCCCCAGTTCCCCCTCCCCATGAACAGGTGCCCCGACCGACCAGAGGAGGCGCTAGTGCAGCGACCAGGACACATACCCACATCTGGCTTCCCACCCGCAGACACGGGCAGTTGTGTCTGTCGGGGCCGCCTGACCAAGCCAGAGGTAACACGGGGATTCGAACTGGTGATCCCTGTGTTGCTATGCAACAGAATAGACTGCCATGGCACCTGGACACCCCTCCTCTATAAGCAGGAGGCTTGTTACAGAATAATTCACTAAGCAGCATATAGTGGGATGAAACACAATGCGATCATCATCAAGACTTGCTAAACACATTTTAACATTAGACAGTTACTATCCAGTTTTGTTTTGTTTTTTTGCCCCGTCACGCCCAGAGATGAACAAGCTTATCGTGAGGATGTAAATGAGCGATTGAGTTCCTTTTCAGGTTCTTGAGATGCTTTGCATAAACAGGAAAGACAGAAGTCATTCATGCACAGTCATGGTACACTGTAAGCACATTTAGCCTACATTATAAGTACTTAAGTGCCTACTTGTGTTTGTTGCTTTTATAGCAACAACCTTGACGAGGATCTGTCTGGGCACTTGTCTCTCTCAGCTCATTGGTCCCGGCAGGTTGTGGCCGTGTAAACTCAAGGCAGAGAGCTCAGAGTTGAGAGGCAGGGTGAGACTGAAATGCTCCTTAGCCTGCTCCATTAAGGACAGCTGAATCCAGAAACTGTGGAAGGGGTCCCTAAAAGCAATGGCCATTTGAAAGTGCTGCTCTGTTAACAGTCGCATACTGTAGAGTAGTGGGATGCTTGTGGCCACTGAAAACTCGTTAACATTACTAAGGGACTGAATACAGCACTTTGTATATTGCTGGCTGTGTGTGTGTGTGTGCGTGCATTCATTTTTCTATTTTTAGAGTCCATGGACTGTGAAACACTTGGCTTAAACTGAGAACCCTCAACCTCTTTCTCTGCCTCTGCACTGGAGGTCCGTTTTGTGGTTCAAATTGAAACACAAACATCCATTTCACACTGCCTCACCTAACCGCGCTATAAGCTGGCCATATGGCCTCTCTTTGTGTCTGTGTTATGTGAACACACAGATATGACATTGTGAGCTTGGATGAAAAGCGGAAAACTCTGGGCGTCTGGGTAGCGTAGCAGTCTATTCCGTTGCCTACCAACATGGGGATCGCCGGTTCGAATCCCCGTGTTACCAGCGTGGTCGGGCGTCCCTACAGACACAATTGGCTGTGTCTGCAGGTGAGAAGCCGGATGTGGGTATGTGTCCTGGTCGCTGCACTAGCGCCACCTCTGGTCGGTCGGGAGGGGAAGGGGGGGACTGGGGTGAATAGCATGAGCCTCACACATGCTACGTCCCCCTGGTGAAACCCCTCACTATCAGGTGAAAAGCAGCAGCTGGCAACTCCACATGTATCGGAGGAGGCATGTGGTAGTCTGCAGCCCTCCCTGGATCAGCAGAAGGGATGGAGCAGCGACCGGGACACCTCGGAAGAGTGAGGTAATTGGCTGGATACAATTAGGAGGGAAAAGGGGGGGGATGCAGAAAACTACTGCACAGAATAGCCGTTTTCATTATGTTTGCATGTGTGTCTCTGTACCACTTTCATCACGAGGCAGATTTTGGCACAGCAGCTTACGGGTAACTGATTTTCACCAACATCTGCAAGGTTTATATTGCCAGACCCAAAAGACCTCTTTTCAGTCAGTGTGTGTGTGCACATGCACTTTTTCAGTGATTAATGGTCCTCAATTGACAAGACCAATTTTAGTACGCCAACAAACTCGTTTATTTGTTTTAGAAACTTTAATTGTTACTATATCTGTGTGACAGAGCAGCATACAGCCAAGTTCCCAAGATTTATCCCAATCCATGTCGAGCCCCGACCCCCATGAGGCCTGTTCCACTACCCTTATCGTGTTGATCTGTGAAAAAGGGCTTTAATGATCCATCTGATGTTACCCAGAGGGAGAGGGAGGGAGGAGAGGGAGACGGCCAGGATTGGCTGAGGGTCACCAGCTCAACATACCCTCCGAGTGTCCCATGACAACCAGTGGCATTTTTATGCCAATAGTGCAGATTCCTGCCTGCTAAGTTTATCAGGTTTGTGAACTCTAACTGGGAAACTATGCAGAGTTGAATGTTGCGGAGAGAATAAATTCCTCTGTTTTTAAAATATCCTCTTACTCTTCCGTTGGCAGTGGGAAGCTGTCAGCGGCAGGGAGAAAGTTGGGAATCTGCACTCTGAGATTGGTGGACCGACCATGTGCTTGCTGTCACTCAAGCTCCACCGAGCCAGCCAAAAAACAGATATATGGTGAAAACAGCAGTTCATGAGACATGCGTATATCAGGCTTTCAGAGAATATTTGACTTGCCTGACTCCCTAGTTTGTGCTGTTACAGCCTACATGTGAACTGGATCAAGCTGTTGTGTTCCAACAATCAATACCCGACATGACAAAGTCAAACCATGTTTCTTTAAATGTTCGCAAATTATTGAAAATGAAGTGGCTATGTAGCGTTTAAACAAGTGGTCTGACCGCTAAATCAGTGGTTTTGTAAAGTTCTGCATCAGTTTTGCACATTTGTTAACTTGGTTTGCTCTTGTTTCCCCGTCCTTTCATGCAGTTTTTACTTGAGCTCGGCGATTTGTATCGGCAGCACCTGAAAAACTGCCTTCAGTTCATGCAATAGGATTGAGGTTTGAGCCACTAAAGGATTCCCACTTTTTTGTTGCCTAATTATTTCTAAGGTTCATCTGGTTGTAAGCAGCGTGGTCGCCTCACAGCGAGAAGGTCCTGGGTTTGAGCCCCAGGGTAGTCCGACCTTGGTGGGTCGTCCCGGGTCGTCCTCTGTGTGGAGTTTGCATGTTCTCCCCGTGTCTGCGTGGGTTTCCTCCGGGGGCTCCGGTTTCCTCCCACAGTCCAAAGACATGTAGGGCAGGTGAATCGGCCGTACTAAATTGCCCCTAGGTATGAATATGTGTGTGTGTGTGTGTGTGTGTGTGTGTGTGTGAGCCCTGTGTGATGCCTGGCAGCCTGTCCAGGGTGTCTCCCCGCCTGCAGCCCAGTGACTGCTGGGATAGGCTCCAGCATCACCGTGACCCTGAGAGCAGGATAAGCAGTTGGGATAATGGATGGATCTGTTTGTAAGCTTGGGGTTTTTTGTCCCGCTGACACAAATTTGGAACAAACATCTCAACACTGACGTAGATTGTCTCCACAATTAGCCTTTATTTAGTGTTCCCTTTGCAGTATGAATGAAGGGTTTGGTTTGACTCTCATCAGACCACAGACTCACACTTCTAATTGTCCATGTGCCTTTTTTTACTAAGTCAAGTCTTGCTGTCGTTTTTTTCAAGCATGGCTTCCTCCTGGCTAGTCTGCCATGGGGTTCTCCCCCCCGCTTTTTTTTCTCCCCAGTTGTATCCGGCCAATTACTCCTCTCTTCCGAGCCGTCCTGGTTGCTACTCCACCCCCTCTGCCAATCCGGGGAGGGCTGCAGACTACCACATGCCTCCTCTGATACATGTGGAGTCGCCAGCCGCTTCTTTTCACCTGACAGTGAGGAGTTTCACCAGGGGGACGTGGCATGTGGGAGGATCACGCTACTCCCCCCAGTCCCCCCCCCCCCGAACAGGCACCCCAACCGACCAGAGGAGGTGCTAGTGAAGCGACCAGGACACATACCCACATCCGGCTTCTCACCCACATACACGGCCATTTGTGTCTGTAGGGACGCTCAACCCAGCCGGAGGTAACACAGGGATTCAAACCACTGATCGCTGTGTTGGTAGGCAATGGAATAGACTGCCACGCCATCCAGACACCCACTCTGCTATGTGTTTGTGACACTCTGCACAGACTGTTGGGCTTCCTGCGAGGGTCTAAAGACAGGATGTTGTGTTGCTGTAAAGCCCCTTGAGGCACATTTATAGATTTGTAATTTGTGACATTGGGCTACACAAATAAAATGTACTTGACTTCTTGCAAGATGCCCCATCACAGCCAAGGAACTTTGTAGTTCTGACAGAGCGGACCTGGGGCTTTTATTCACCCCCCTGCCAAATACGTTTTCTTTTTCACGATGCTCAGTTTTGGAGGATTATGGCTGCCCCCCCACCCATTTTTAAAGGGTGGTGCCGGCTATACAATTTGTGAACCTCCTAAAACAGTGATGGTCAGCCGGGTGCCACGGAGAGCCGTCTGTATACTGGGTTTAATTTCAACCCACCACCACACAGACCGATTTCACATGAGTAAGTATCACTGCCCTGAAAAATTGATTAAATCATATCCTCCCACATAGGTCTCTACCCCCTCAAAACAGTTTTTTAAATTCTTTGATAGGTTGTTTTTTTTTTGGACTTTATAATCCAAGAAGTAGTTTGTACTCTGATATGCGTCATTATCTATATGTAGATGTCTATGTCCCACATCATGTCCCGTCAATGATATTATTTTTTTCTGACTTACACAGAATCACAATATTGAGTGATCTCCAAGAAGATGTGGACAAAGTATAGAAAACCTTATACTGGCTACAGTTTTTTTTCTTTTTTAACCTTTACTCGATAATGAGGCCACCAGAGAAGCTTGCAGGAGGAAGTGGACAGAATGTGAATGTGTGCCATTGTTGGCCTCAGCACCCCCCAAGGCCCCGTATGTATATGTGCCTTTTGGTTTTGTTATGGCTACAGTCCCCTCTATATGCTATTTTTGGCACGCTGTCGTATTAATGTACATGTGAAAGACCCTCCCTAAGGAAGGGAGAGGTTGAGAGAGGAAGAATAAAACGGCATGAGAGGGTAAAAGAGTGCAACTGTTGCCACCTTGTACCAAACGTTTATAAAAAATTTTTTAATTATTATTAAAAAAAAAACAATCTGACAACAGGTGACACAGAATACTCCGGTTTGCTGTCAGTTACAATGTTTTTTTTTTTCCATCACCTTTTCTTTTTTTCATCACCTTTATTTGCCGACCGGTGTGTCCCCGGGCTGTGGACTGAGTGGAGCTGGCAGCTGTACGTGAAAGCGGCCCTGGGTTGTACCAAACACAAACACCAGGCGTGTGACCCCCGGGGTCAAACCAACTGTCCATGCAGTCGGGGTGTTTGAAGTTGGGCCCTGCTGCGCTGCCTACCTCACATACCTCCACCTCTCTGCAGCGTTCCTGAGAAACTGAGAACAGATGAAAACATCAGGCTGTTTAAGGAGTTTGTAAAATGAATTGGGCAATGAGGGAGTGGCTTTTATGGATGGCGAATACACAGGATAATAAAACGATAAGGAAATATTATACATCAGCTATTGTTGGCAAGTGCCCTTCTGCTCCACAGGTGTGTTGTCTCATGTGGAGGAGACGCTGCAAACGGCTAGTCAGAATCAATATGGGCTCCATAATGCTGCTTAACTGTTAAGCTGCTGTTTAGTTTTCCAACTAGAATCAGACGGTTTCAATCTTTTTCATGAAAGTGAAGAAGAAGAAGAAGCAGAAGAAGAAGAAGAAGTAGTCCACAGGCCAGTAGGAAACACCAAGATTCTCTCATTTGAGTCAGTTTAATGAATTTTGATGCTTTGAAATGTAATGGTTGGTGGTTAGTAGGGT
This sequence comes from Lampris incognitus, assembly GCF_029633865.1. Taxonomy (NCBI): domain Eukaryota; kingdom Metazoa; phylum Chordata; class Actinopteri; order Lampriformes; family Lampridae; genus Lampris; species Lampris incognitus. The sequence goes on along the minus strand of NC_079225.1, from coordinate 21,039,330 downwards.
TTTCTTTTCCATTCCCTGCACCAGTAAGAAAACATCCTGGATTTGAAATGAGGTTAAAGGTGAGGGTCCCACCTGTAGAAGCCCCCCCTCTCAGCCTCCAGCCACCTATCCACTTAAAAGCATGCCCACATTGTCATCTCCATCTCCGTGTTTAGCCGATCTGTCAGCACTCTGCGTGTCAGGCTGCGGAGACACGCGGGGTGTCTAATAAGTTACATTCCATGCGGGGAGGGGGATCAGACGGCACCGAAAAGGAGAGGTTCGGCCCTTGACCGTGTATTACTTTGCAAGAGTGCAAGCACGTGTTGCAGCGCATCTGTTTATCGGTATGTGTGGGCACATAGCCTGTCTGTGGTGTGTGTTGCTTTCGCCGTGTAGTGTCTGGACCTTCTGCCATTGGCCAGATATGTTCAAGAGAACACGTTTGCTGTAAGCTTTGTCGATGTCTTTCGCACTTGTCACTTTGCGTATGCCTAGATAGACGGGGGTTGGGGGGGTGTAAGAGAGGGGGCTGCTCACACTAATGATGGCATAGCCTCGACAGGGCGCAAACATAAAAGTAATTTATTTCAGTGACGGAGAAAAGAAAGAGAAACCTCCCCCCCTCCTTCCTCTAGCTTTCTTTTTCTCCCCAGCTTCCCCCTCATCCCACTCTCCCACTCAGCAGCTGTTCCTCTCACTTTCTGCCCCCCGACCCCCCCCCCCCCCAGTTCTCCCTCTCCCTCTCCTTCTCTCTCTCTCTCTCTCTCTCTCTCTCTCTCTGCCCCAGTGTGATAGCTTTGTTTTATTGTTGTGGAGCATTTGGCAGGGGGAAACCCCCGTTTGGAGTGGGGGCCCGAGTGGACGCAGGCTTTTTAAGCAGTGTGGATGCCCACATAAGCAGAGGATTAGGAGGGGGTGAGTGGAGGTTTGGATACTTCATAAGCTTCATGATGTTGCAGACCTCCACCCCCCACTTATTTCAGCACCTGTTTGCAACCATCCACTTTGAATATCGATGTCGGGATCAAACATAGAGTGATTTTGCTACCATGATTGTGACGTTTTGTCATTAAAGTTGTAGTGTTGAAACTGAGGTGCATGTTGTGGTGTAGTTGTGTTACCTAGGTTTATGTTTAGTGCTTGCTGAATTTGATGTCCAGTGTTTTTTTTTTTGTCCAAAGATGTTGCGGTGTTCCGCAGTAAAAAGGACTCGCAACCCTAACTGTACAGACGATTTGACAAAGTGAAAAGCATGCTTTACATTTTCTTTCTTTGGGGGGGGGGGACCTGGGGGGGACCCTCCCCTTTTCTCCCCAACTGTATCCGGCCAATTACACCACTCTTCCGAGCTGTCCCAGTCACTGCTCCACCCCTTCTGTCAATCCGGAGAGGACTGCAGACTACCACATCTCCCCTGATACATGTGGAGTCACCAGCCGTTTCTTTTCACCTGACAGTGAGGCGTTTCACCAGGGAGACGTAGCACATGAGAGGATCATGCTACCCCCCCCCCCCCGAACAGATACCCCGACTGATCAGAGGAGGCACTAGTGCAGCGACCAGGAAACATAGCCACACCCTGCCTCCCACCCGCAGACATGGCTAATTTTGTCTGTAGGGACGCCCCCACCAAGCCGTAGGTAACACGGGGATTCAAACCAGCGATCCCTGTGTTGGGAGGCAACGGAATAGACTGCCATGCCGTCCGGGCGCCCCACGCTTTACATTTTCGACAGACATCAGATCTAGCCCACATTTTCAAAGTTCAATAGATTTAACGAGGTGTACATCTCTCGTCAGGCTTGTAGTCAAGTTGATGTCATGTTATTTAAAAATGGGCAAAGAAAATTCCCTGTAGGGATAGGAAATAAACACCATTTATTGGTGGCGTTGACAGACTACCATTTCCTGGACAGATAAGGCAAAAAAGAAAGAAAAAAAAACAGCGGTGGAGCAAAAATAAGCTCCAGCCTCCATTCCTGTCGCACTAGTCAAGTTGAAGCAGCCCCATTAAACCTGCGTGTGTTTATCCTCTGCCGACCAGGGAGAGAGGAAAAGCCCCGGGGAGAGTTTTGTGTGGATGCATGTGTCTCTCCATGTCTGCGGGTGTGCACGTGTGTTGATAGAAAGTTATGCATCCCGCAGCATATGTTATGGTCTATGTGATTGTTCTACTGCCAATATAATGTGCTCTGAGTCAGCATCTACAGAGATGGTAATCTCATCGCATATCCCGTTTCAGACATGGCTTTAGTTTGCATAATTTATCTCTTTCTTGTTGTTTTTGTTGTATTCCTGTGACTCAGTCCTAGTCACTGAGGTGATTTAGTGGCTGGTAGGGGGTTTGGAGATCAAGGCTTGCTGCCCTGTACTCCTACCCTGTCTCCTCTCTGCATCCCTGTGGGAGGTGGTGGTGCGTGGGGTGGATAATTGTCTAGGCTGTTTACTCTGTAGGGCCCATTTTGGGCAGTTCCCCTACTCACAGGAAATAACAGTGGATGGCTCAAAGGGACAGCAATGTTTTTAGCTTACTGGAATCAAATGTGTGTGTGTGTGCGTGCATGCGTGTGTGTGTGTGTGAGCAGTGAATGAACGTGTGTTGTTGAGAATGTGCTGCTGTCTCTTGCAGTGGCAGAAAACAGTGGCTTGTGTAGGTAAATGTGTATTCCAGCTGTCTATATTTTGCTGTTCAGTCCCTATGAACAAAGACGGCCCAGGAGCCTCGAGGCTTATGAGCTGATGAGTGGGTAAGGTTAAGACCTCTGACTGACTTCCTGGAGTATTAAAGCTTTCATGAAAGAGACAGATTGTAATGAACTGTCCATAGCATTTTAACCAACTGTCCAACTGTGCACACTTGTTGTGTCTAGGTGTGTATGTGTGTAGCTGTGTGAGTGCATGTATGTATCTGATGCTGTTTAAGCATGTGTGTGTTCCTGCGCTAGTGAATGCTTGTTGTTACTTTTGCCCACATTTGTGTGTGTATGTGTATTTTTTTGTGTGTATGTTTGCATCTGAGAGGATGGAGGATATGCGTGGAGAGTTAACGCAGAGGGGAGAGAATGTCAAAAAGAATGTCGGTGAATGGTAACAGGTGGTATCAGCATCGAGAGGTTGTCGTTACCACTACGAACAATGGCTATGGACATTTATGAATGCTAGCTTGTGTCTTGCCACTGCCCCAGTGCTTGACCACATCAGATTGTGTGTGTGTGTGGGTGGGGGGGAGGCAATATGGCATGGCCATTGTGCCTTTGGTCCTCAGCAGATGTGGTCTGAACAATGAGCTATGTAAATAAAAGGAAGTGGGGTATTAATAGCCTCTTCTGTCTGCACAAGTGGAGTTCCTATGTTGTGTGCGTCTGTATGCTTATGTGTGATCCTGCCAGAGAGTGAGTGAGTATACTTTGGGAAGTTCCTCTACACTGAGTCTTCTGCAGGTGCAGCCTTCCGAATCCTTAGGAATTTGTTTGAAGCAGGCTCTCAGTGATGGGACACAAGTTCATTTGTAGTCCATGTGGACAGCATCGTCTCTCTTTTATTTCAGATTTCCACTACAATGTTACAGTGTTACAATGTTACAGTGTTACAATGTTACAGTTTCATTTAGCAGACGCTTTTTTCCAAAGTAACGTACATCTGAGAGTTAAGACAACACAAGTATGGATCTAGTCAGGAGACAACAATGCAAGTGCCAAAAAAAATAGGTTCAAGTGCAATAGGACATAGGTGTCAACAGGCAGTGCACAAAGGCAATATATAGGGTGCATAGAAGCTATTTATTTTTTATTAATACCATCAGCATCCTGCGACCCCCAATTGGGATAAGCAGCTTGGATAATGGATGGATGGATGGATACCATCAGGTGTGGAGGTGTTTGTGAAAGAGCTGGGTCTTTAGCTTCACTAGACACTTCACTAGACTTTCCATGCCATCTGTAATTTACCCTGGAAACCTTTTGAGGTTAAGTCCCACCAAGTTTTTTATTAATTATTTCTACCATTTTTACAACTTTTTTTTTTTTTTTACAACCAGCACATTTAGTTTGCCGTCGTCAGTCCAAAAGGTTCCTCGGCCGCATTCACATTGTAATCCTTCATAAGCAAGCTGAGCAGGTTTTTATGAGTAGTGAAGCACTGTTTGAAACCAGACTCTAAATCACGTCCTGGTGATAAGTGCGCCAGAACAATGCTAAAAATAAAGGGCCCTCCCCTCTGCCTCCTCTCTCCTTCCTCGTGCTTCCTCCCTGGTGCTCTGATATCCAGGCCAGATATAGCAGTGTGCTGTACATTTTCACCTGCAAGCACAAAAGCCCATCATCTGACACACACATGCACAGCCATTTCTGTTTCACTCACCTGCTTGCTGCCTTTGTCCTACCCATCACTTTTATTAGCGTGATCTCAAACAGCAGGCTGCAGAGTTCCTTTATCTAGAGCTTTAATTGCACTTGATGCTGTACTATTGAGTTGGGGACGAGAGACCACAGATGTCCCAGCCACTTTTTCAAGAGGCCGTTGTGGGTCTCAGTTTCTAACATGCAGAGACTAAAAGTTAGCTATGATTTATTAATTGCTCAGATTTTGATGTCAAGGTATGTTTGTTAGTTAATTGAAAGGCTTGATCAGTAGTGTAGGGTGTGCATGTTGATGTGCTGTGATGTATCCAAGGCCGATCTCAGCTGTACGCCACATTGGTGAGAGCTTGACTCCGTCTCTCTCGTCCTAGATCCGGAGTTCTGTTACAGCACCTTGGGGACCAGGGTGTGGGTGGGAGGAGGCGGGGGGGGCCTTGGTCTGAGCAGTTGGGTGTTGTCATTGAAGTCAATGATGCCCTATATTAGCAGCACACTTCAGCCGAAACTTAATAAAGGTAAGCTAACTCTGCAGAAGAGAAGGAAAAGATGGAGGTAACATGAAGGGGAGAGAGAGGTGGAAGAGTTGGAGTTGCACAAAGGCATGAAATAGCTGTGCATGAACCATCAGACTTCCTGTGTTTTTGATGGTTATAATTTATACTAAAACTCAATGTGTTATTAGCACTCCTTTTTGGGAGGACAAGCACATGTGCTGTGGTTCTGCTGGTATGTGGCCTGGATGATTTTGTGCGTATATATTAGAAAAAGCACAAACATTTCCTCCCCTTTAAGTACTTACACATACATACTATTAACTAGTGTAATCTATCAAACCATACTTCCGACCGACTGCTATTGTAGCTCTCAAATGTGCCCAGTTTTGTTTTTTTTGGGGGGGATTTTTTTCCTCCCAATTATATCCGGCCAATTACCCTACTCTTCTGAGCCGTCCTGGTTATTGCCTCCACCCCCTCTGCCGATCCAGGGAGGGCTGCAGACTACCACATGCATCCTCCGACACGTGGAGTCACCAGCCGCTTCTTTTCACCTGACAGTGAGGAGTTTCGCCAGGGGGACGTAGCATGGGAGAGGATCACGCTATTCCCCCCAGTTCCCCCTCCCCCCTGAACAGGTGCCCTGACCGACCAGAGGAGGCGCTAGTGCAGCAACCAGGACACATATCCACGTCCGGCCTCCCACCCATAGACACGGCCAATTGTGTCTGTAGCGATGCCTGACCAAGCCGGAGGTAACATGGGGATTCGATTCGGCAAGCCCCGTGTTGGTAGGCAACAGAATAGACCACTACGCTACCCGGACACCCAAATGTGCCCACTTTTGAGTGGTATTATTCTGGAAAGAGGATTTATCATAATACATAATTTTTTCTGTTTACCATACCAAGTATCTCAGCCCCAAGTAGTGTTACAATACCACTCGACAGAGTTCAGATTAACTTGTTGACTAAGACCAGTCCCACTGTAGTTAATAGAAACAGGCTGATGGCTTTTTGCTAGTTCATCTTCTCTTATCCTTTTGTGTTTGGACTTTAATATGAAAACTTTCATCCAATGCGACAAACACCGGTAGCTACCCTGCAAATGTGTTCATACTTGATATACTTCAATATTTCATGTACAAAACTGCAATACTCAGTACTCGTAAGGTATAAGGGCATGGTTCGGCACTACTAAAGGGAAGGAGTAAAGCATCATGCCAATCTGCTGACATCAGTGGATTTAGGCCTTCAAACAAAGAACATCTATAAGCCTGTTTTCATCTCTGTTGGACTGCAAGCATGTTTTGGATTGGTACAGTATATCTCCCCAAAAAAGTGTATGTACATTTTTCTAAATCACACAACCTCCAACGTCACAAACTCTGAGGGTACCCAAAACTCCAAAGTACACGTTGTGCCACGATTTTCACCTACATCTTTAGAACTAAACCAAAAAATTTAAGCCTATATTTTCTTGTCTATCCAAAGTACAGAGTGACTGTCGGGCTATAGTGAAAGAGCTGTTCAGATAACTGAATAAAGCTCATGGTATTTTGAGTTGAAGAATTTGTTGGATGCACAGTAGTCTACAGCCCATCTTCCGTTTCAATATTCTTTCCAATGGCTTTGAAAAAATGCCGTGTCAGGGTATCTGTGGGTCTTGAAGTGTTTACAGGGCCCATCTTCCCCACGCACATCTGGACCTGCTTAGGTTCGATCACTATCAACAGCAGTGGGTGTGAGGTAACTTACTGTCATTTCAGACTTGTGTTGTTTTCCTGAGAGTGATCATGTTTGTATAATTCTGAACATTTTGTTCATTGTTTTGACCATATGTATAGATAAGCCCTTTCCGGGAGGGGGGGGGGTGCTCATGACCTCACTCCCATCTGTCTTCTTTAACGGCTTGGTCAGTAATGTCTCCTTGTCAATAGGAGCCACTGCATGAACTACTGTATATGGTCTGCAAAAGATTGATCCCAACAGCAGTTTAAGCTCCATAGCAATAACAGTCAATCATGTTGCTTTGCAGATTAAAGAATTGCAACTTCAAACGTGAGTGTAAAACACCTCGCTACTCTGTTTGCAGAGAACAAATGCTAGGCGATAAGAAGAATAGGGGAATGTACACCACTGCTTTCATGGCAGATTGGTTTGTGAAGTGATTTCTACCTTGCAGATTGACTGGAATCCTGACTGAACATACAGATAACTAACCTATTGCTTATTAGGGATCCTTTTTGATGTTGCAAATCACCATGTTACCTCTGGCTTGGTTGTGCATCCTACAGACATAATTGGGTGTCTGTGGGTGAGAAGGTGGATGTGGGTATGTGTCCTGGTCACTGCACTAGCGCCTCCTCTGGTCGGTCGGGGCGCCTGTTCAGGGGGGAGGGGGAACTGGGGGGGATTGGCGTGATCCTCCCACACGCTACGTCCCCCTGGTGAAACTCCTCACTGTCAGGTGAAAAGAAGTGGCTGGCGACTCCACATGTATCGGAGGAGGCATGTGGTAGTCTGCAGCCCTCCCCGGCTCGGCAGAGGGGGTCGAGCAGTGACCGGAACGGCTCGGAAGAGTCGGGAAGAGTGGGCCGGATACAATTGGGGAGAAAACGGGGAGGGGGGGCGAAATGTAAAACATTTTATGTTGTATACAGCAACACAAAAGCTACATTTAGTAAAATAGAAAAGGAAAAAGTGTGCATATAACAGGAAGATGGACAGAGTAAAGAACAAAACACAAAGATAGACGGAAATACTGGGTTTGGTGAACAGAAAAACTATGTACTATGATAGAAGAGGATGGGATGCTGATTCCTGTTAAGTATGTCAAGTCTTGTTATGTTCTTAACTGCTTTATAACGGTAAAGAATTCCATTTCAGCAGCTATACTATACACTGAATGAGGTATATGATGTATGATGAATGAGATGGCTTGGAGAATGACGAGACCTCAGATTACATGTCTGTAGGGATATAGGACTGTCTGTCAGATCCGTGTACAAGTTGATTATGCAAGTAGTTTGGTTTCTTTTAACACATTCATTCCTCTTCTTATAAAGCCAAGGAGGGGACTAATCGCTCTTCATCCTTAAACCAACCAAGGACAAAGCGTGCTGCTCTAATATGAGCCTGCTGTCCACTGTTCCTCCTCACTACACCTGACTACATAACCACACGGCAACCAACATGACGTTACACTGACGCACAACACTGCATGGGGTTAGAAAATCTGTGTTTTCACTGCAGACTAGCAGCAATTCTATCAAGCTGTCAAGATTACCCTTTGTATGTAAATAGTGTTATTTCACCACATCTTAAAGATGAATTTGGAATACATTATTGATGAGTCTGTATATATTTGCTATATTTGTTTGGTATTTGGTACTAAACACAGCTTTTTGCTTGGTAAAATTGCCCTTGAATGAAAAAAACAGTAACTGCCCTTATCAGGCTGGAAGAAAAGTGACTTCTTGATTTAAGGCTGGGTTCACAAAAACCATTCCCTCTCAAGTGGCCTCCTTTACTCAGCACTGTTTGCATATAAAATAATCGGCATGGATTTGTGTGCATGTTTTGAATGGCTCAGTGAGGCTCTGCAAAGACATGGTTGAGGGCTCTCCCATGATTTTGTGGCTTTCTGGTCACAAAACCTACTATTTTCATTGTGTAGGGGGGAGGAGTCGGAGGGGCGGTAAATACAGAGTTACCAAATGAGCGAGTCTGGAAGATGGCAAAATAGGGAAAGTATCACAGGGAGATGGACGGCTAAAGGAAAGCGGAGAGAGAGGAGGAGAAACACGAGGGCGGGGGTCGCTGTGAGAGGAGAGTGATTTTTCTTTTGGTACTGTACATAATAGTCCCTGTTTGAGTTGGACGGCTTTCACAGCTCCTTTTGTGTGCGGTGACATCTTAGGTTCCCTATAGAGCAGGAGAGCTAGGCTTCCAGGGTTTTCACTGGCATGGGAAAGGCAGGAGTATTAGCTCAATATGAATATGAGGGGGAAATAAAGCCTGTTCAGGTCAAAGGGACCCTGCCAACACACACCCCTGTCTCTCTCTCTCTCTCTCTCTCTCTCTCTCTCTCTCTCTCTCTCTCTCACACATACATACATACAAATGCATAGGCAAACACAGTAAATCGTCTGCACTTGCTTTACGAGTGCTGTATGCACACAACAACCATCAGCACATGTCATCCCACCCGGCCCCCGCTATCAGGTGGAAATAGTTTTACTCGCTCCTCGTCCATCATCTTAGTTTAGGTGCAACACACAGTTTCATGCCCTTTGCATCTGAGAAGTACTGCGTTTCCTCAGCATCCCCAGTGGGTGAGTTGTCATTCCCTCTTTGCCTTTGCTCCTAATTGGAATGTGGATTTGAAGGGGTTTTTCTCCCCAATTGTATCCAGCCAATTACCCCTCTTCCGAGCCGTCTCGGTCACTGCTCCACCCCCTCTGCCGATCTGGGGAGGGCTGCAGACTACCACAGGCCTCTCCGATACATGTGGAGTCGCCAGCCACTTTTTTTTGTCACCTGACAGTGAGGAGTTTCACCAGGGCATGTAGCATGTGGGAGGATCACGCTATTCCCCCCCAGTTTCTCCTCCCCCCTGAAACAGGCGCCCTGACTGACCAGAGGAGGCGCTAGTGCAGTGACCAGGACACATCCACATCCGGCTTCCCATCCGCAGACACGGCCAATTGTGTCTGTAGGGACGCCCCAGCAAGCCAGAGGCAACACGGGGATGGGAACCGGGATCCCCATGTTGGTAGGCAACAGAATAGACCGCTACGCTACCTGGACGACCTGGATTTGAAGGTTTTAATCCTAATATCAAACACATGCACTATTTTTAATGCCCTATCTATATTTATAGCTGGCCGTGAAGGGGGATTGGTGTAAATGGGTTCAAATGGTGGCAGAAATTTTGAAATTTAATTATGTGCATTTCCAACTGGTGGCAGTGTTTCCATGAAGCTTCCACAATACGTTATGCTTACTCAACCAATGACCCAGCATTTATATGTGAAGACGGCGAAGTACAGTTGATATTGAGAGATCTGAGATCACTTTGATGCAATATGGAAGCAAGAAATGAGACATAGCATTTATTACCGTGCCACATGATAACGAGGGGGAATTCTTAGATGGAGAGATTAAGGTAGAGGTTAATTTTGAGGTGACGTTGGAGTGACACATTCACCAAATCTGAATGATTCACTTCCCAGATGATGGCACATCCTGTTTCTTACTCCGTAAACAAGTGAAGTCAGACAGGAAGTTGCTTGTAGTTTTCTTTGTGCTGCCTGGGCGAGGCTTCGACCAGGCTTCTACTCGGTACGCGGTTTCCTTCTCTATCCAGTTATTTCTGCTTTTCTGTTGGTTAAGATACCTGTCAATCACCTAGCCTGAATGACCTCTTGGGAACTTCCAGTCAGTACAGGGTACCATTTTACCGTTTCTCTTTGCAGCCAGCTAGTTTTTATGATTTAAGCGTTTTTCGAACACACAGATTCCATTCATTTGCAAAGAGATGATGAATTTCCTGTTTTCCTGTTCTGAACTACTTTCTTGAATGCAGATAAACAACTCTTTTACCCACTTTGGCCCCAGATATGGGACTCGGCAGGTACTTCTCGACTCAATATTACGATATTTTAGTACCGATTTGATACATAGTGATTTTTCAAATATCATTATTTTCAAATTAATAATGCAAATTCGATATTACAATTCCCCCCCCCATTTACTCTTACCAACAGTGAAATGTGTATCCTACAATAATATAAAGAAAATAAGCTTTGTGCATGTCAATAAAAAACAATTTACTTTGCTTTCCTGTTATTGGCAGCATAATATGCAATGCTGTATGTGAATAGTTGGAGTAGCTATAGGATGTCAGTTGACATGGGCTGAAAACAGATTTGTACGTATGTCTGTGCTTGTTGTTAAGTGCTGCTGAGGCTGATTGTGGTGTGTTGGTTATCCAGGTTACGATAATGGCTGTCGGGGGTGTCCGAGTAGCATAGCGGTCTATTCCGTTGCCTACCAACGCGGGGATCCGCCGGTTTGAATCCCCGTGTTACCTTCGGCTTGGTCGGGCGTCCCTATAGACACAATTGGCCGTGTCTGCAGGTGGGAAGCCAGATGGTGTGGGTATGTGTCCTGGTCGCTGCACTGGCGCCTCCTCTGGTCGGTCGGGGCACCTTTTCGAGGGGGAGGGGGAACTGGGGGGAATAGGATGATCCTCCCATGCACTACATCCCCCTGGCAAAACTCCTCACTGTCAGGTGAAAAGAAGCAGCTGGCGACTCCACATGTATTGGAGGAGGCATGTGGTAATCTGCAGCCCTCCCCGGATCAGCAGAGGGGGTGCCGCAGCAACCAGGACGACTCGGAAGAGTGGGGTAATTGGCTGGATACAATTGGGGAGAAAAAGGGGGGGGATAAAGGCTGCCGCTGACCGACATGACCCGGCTTGCCGAGGGGGCACAGTCACTGGCCACTGCCCAGTTGGTCACATCTGGGTGACCAACACAAGAAAAAACAAATCTTGAATCGACTTCACAAAGTCACTCCACACATCTTTTGTATGGGCACATGTTATGTATGCCAACACTTAAGTTTACTTGGCTTGTGTTTTTAGGTTAAGTCGATTTTGGTGCTTATCCAAAGATCACTTTTATCCATGGACTACTTATAAACAGCTTCATGGGTCGCCTTGTGTTCCCCTGTCCAAACGAGGGGGAAAAAAACAACAACCAGAGACCGGGGAAAACATGGAAATGGGAAAGTGTGTTTGCTGACAGGCAAAGGAGCCGCTCTATCAATCCCAGGAAACTTTGCTCCAGGAGGCAGGAACAACTGCTAGTGGCCGAGATGGAGGGGACTTTCCTCTGGCCGGCCTGGCTAGGATGAAGAACAATGCCCAAATGACTCACACACAAACACATATACCCCCCCACACACACACACACAGAATGATCAGTCAGTCAGGTATGCCTGCGTGCTCACACACTCGGGCGTGCATAAGACTTAGAAACAGCAGGTTGCTCTTTGAGTTCAGCGCTCTGTGATCTCAGCTCCCAGCTGGTTTTGGATGGGCTGACCCTTTACCCCAACCCCGAGCTCCTGTGCACCAGAAATACTGATATTTGAAGTGACAGAGTGATAAAGGGAGGGATGGAGAGAAATAAAGAAAAGCATGGGGGGGAGGGGGGAGCACAGCAGAAAGCTCAGATCTAGTGCTGTGTCCTCAGGCTGTGTGCAGTGTGACCCAGTTGTCTGTGTTTTTAGGGGTTCGACGACACTGCTTGTCCTTGCGCTGTCCTTTTTCTTTTTTTTTTATTTCTGCCTGCGCAATATCTAATTTTCTCCATCCATCTGTCTCTCTCTTCCTCTCCTGTTCCATCCAACCGCTCATCTGCAACTTTTAGATTAGCGACGGCTGTCTCTTAACCCTTTGCACCATCTCCCTCTGTTGTTCTTCCATCTGTGACTCGTCAGACTTCTGTTGACACCTTCTCTCGCCGTCTCCATAATTTCTATAATTTGTGTCGCCTGCAGTGTTGGCTCCTCTCCAGGACTTGAAGTGCACTCCCTTGACCACTGCATGCACACACACACACACACACACACACACACACACACACACACACACACACACACACGGTGCAAAGTGAAGGAGGAAAGATGAAAATTGAGGGAGGAGGGGGACAAGTGCAGAAAGTCTCTTGTCTTGCAGCAGTAATTGGCCAGGAAGTGGGTTGCTTGGACATGTGCGTTCTCTCTCTCTCGCTCTCTCTCTCTCTCTCTCTCTCTCTCTCTCTCTCTCTCTCTCTCTCTCTCTCTCTCTCTCTCTCTCTCTCTCTCTCCCTCTCCCTCCTCCCTCCTTGTGAGCAGTGTACTGTTTCGCTGTGCCCCCATCTGTTTCTCTCTCTCTCTCTCTCTCTCTCTCTCTCTCTCTCTCCCTCTCTCTCTCTCTGTCTGTGTGTGAACTGACCTCATAGAGGTGTGGACCACAGATCGGTCGTCTTGACACCAGAACTAACTAGAACGCCACTCGGTGTCCGAGGAGCTTGTGTTTGTGTGTCAGCAAAAGGGACAGTTTTCATACGTTTGGACATGGAGCTAACCTGTGAGGGAACGCTGGGATACCAGCAGCTGAAGCAGAGCTAGTTGTGGAAATGGTCTCTGAGGTGAGTTAGAACTTGCTGTTGTTTTGCCGCAGCACTTGTGTGCCCATCGTAGCTGTACGCTGCCAAGTTGAGGTGTGTCGCTTCAAACTGATGACAGTGGCTCGTGAAATAGTGGATTTAATCAGATTTGGTTTACAGTAAACTGAGCTAAAGCTGGCAGAGCTTCAATAATTATACCTGTTAAGTGTTGTCGCTGTAAAAAGCTCTACGGTTCTTTTGTTGTTGTTTTTTCAAAGTCTGCATTTAATCATAATTGTTGTGGTTGATGCTGCAAGGCCAGTCTGACCTCCAATTACACCGGCTAAGGTTTCAATTTAGTGTGACACTAATGGCAGCTCTGCCCTCCGGTTTAATAAGATGGCTTGGTAGACCACTGCTGTTACACTGCCACTTTCTGCACCCGTCTGTGTGTGTGTGTGTGTGTGTGTGTGTGTGTGTGTGTGTGTGTGTGTGTGTTGGGGCTGGTGGTGTTGTGGGTATGAAGGTTCAGGATAGTGATACCTTCACCTTCTTGTGTGTGCGTTTGTGTGTTGAGTTTTGAGAGCACAATCAACATGGTAGCCCCAAGCGGCTACGCTTCGTTGTTGAGCTGATATGTGCTGGCTAGTATCGGCAGTACAAATATAAAATGTTGTAAATGTTGTTTAACGTTGCTGCTGTTTCACTGTGTTGTGTGTTGTGGGATGTGAGTCGTGTTCTCGTTCTGAGAGTGCTAACATTTCTTTTGTCACTTCTGGTTTTAAATATCACGAAATGACAGGACATCACATTGTGCTTACATGTAAGATGTGTATTTGGTGCTGTCACACAGCGCAACCTAAACCTAACATGAAAATATGTTGAACCTTAACTGCACCAGCAGCATTACAGTCACACACTAATGAGGAATGAGAGGATGTCAAACAACAGTTCGGAGACAGGAGGTGCAAAAGGAATCAACATATGCATGCTATGTTACATGTCAAATGGAAATACCTATAATGAAATATACTTAACTAGCATATTTGTGTGATTAAATGTGCATTTAGATATATTTGAAAATTGTGTTTATGTATTTTATTTAAATATTGGTAATATATAATGATGGTAAATTGTTAAGCATAAAGCATATCCCGTGTGTGTGTGTGTGTGTGTGTGTGTGTGTGTGTGTGTGTGCATGCGTGCTCAAACAAACGTATACTTACACACACCTAGGTATATGTGAAAATATTTCCGAGAGAGAGGAAAGCCCTTTCCCCCCGTCCCCTTTCCTGGACCGGGAGCCTTGTCCTGCATTTTAATCTAAGGCCAAACACAGTTTCCTCCATCCATCCGCCACACACACGTACAAACACACTCACAAAGTCACAAATCCATTATTACCACAGTATCTTTCTCTATACATGCATACACACACACACACACACCTACAAAAACACACCAAAATCCTGCTTGCGTCACCTCTGGGAAAAAATAAACAATATAAAGTTGTGGTTGAAGGCAACTCCAGCATTCTAGCAGTCACTTTGTAATGGTTTAGTTTAGAATCACTGGCGGAAGTGAGTGACGATGGGCCCGGGTGCAAGAATTGATCACAGGCCAATGATCAATATCAAATCGATCAAATATTAATGCAAATTGAATCACTTACTTATTTGACTAACTGGCTGAAAGTGTGACCTGATCCCAGGACTAGTTGTAGTGTGAACGACAGAGCTGGCAGCAGATTCTCCTGAATGACAAACCCTCTGTCGACTGACAAACAAATCCAGTACAGTAGGTGCATGGGGCCTGTTCTCATAGCTCAATTTGCAATATTACCGGGCCCCCAACAAGCTGTGGGCCAGGGTGCAACAACACTCCCTGCAGCCTTGGACAACCCCCCCCCTTGTTAAAATGGTTAGCCTATTACTTTTATAACTGCAACATAAGTCCAGACCAATAAAGACTTGAGCAACCTGTCGATTAACAGAACAGAACGCGTGTCTCTAGTAGTAATGGGAAGTTCGGGTCTTTTTACTGACTCGGCTCTCAGCGTTACAGGGTTACATTGGAACTGCGGTGGCACTGTAGCTGTCATCTGAGTGATGACAGAAAGAGCACGGTTCTCAAACACTTAAGGACAACATGGCTTGCGTCACCTGGTAAAGTATAATCCAACAAGTTCACTTTTGTTAAGCTCTTAAGCAACCTTTTGGACCATAGCCTATTTAGCTATTCAGTTGAAATGACTGATTACTTCGGTTGCCTGTTCGAGAGCGTTGCGCCTATCAATAAAATATCATTCTATGATAGCTATTCACTTTTATGAGGGGTGGAAGTAGGTAACAAAAAGTACTGCGCCTATCAATAAAAAATATCATTCTATTCATAACCCATAGTTATGATTCGTTCATAATCATAACTATAATCATAACTTGTTGGAATAGGTTATTTATTATTTTCCTACCGTCTAGGCGTCTAATAACGTTCACTTCCTTGAATTAGTAGATCCTGCACTGAGAACATGCATCGGTCACGTGACAACTGAACGAAAGACCCGTATGAATGAAATAGGCCTGTCAAACGACTGAGCGCGCGGCCCGGGGGAAAACGAGTCGCCCACTATCTGCGTTTATATGCGCACCTTTCTCATTCTGACTGAAATAATTCCGATTGAAGACTTGGTGTCAGCTGTTTACATGGGACGTGATCTAATATGGCTTGGTATTTACATGCGCCGACGTATTTAATCGGAACAGCTGAGCGACATGCGCTGCGTGGCCTTTTTTCGTGGGCATGTTTGAATAGGTTATTTCTTATTTTCCTACCGTCTAGGCGTCCAATAATGTTCCATTGCCTTGAAGAGTCTTTCCGTTTGCCTTCTGAAGCAGCTGACGGCCTTGACAGGTTATTGTATCTGAACCAGATAAAATTCGACTTTTGTGAGGGAGAAGAATGTCGGTCTCTCCATTGCAGACCACAGCTGACACGCGCAAGAGAGTTCCGGAGTCTTTGGCGAGATGGGACCCGACGGAAGCCCCGCACTAGGTGGCTACTTCGGCCAAAAACAAGCCGGCGCTAGCTAGCAGCAGAATCCGCTAGCGGTACAAATGCAGGTATTGGTGATCATGAGCAAAGCCAGGAAAGCCCAATCTGACTGTTAAGTAGCAACAGTCGGTGAATTAAACAATAATAGGCTGTATTTCCAGAAATCGGACTAAAAGCTCAGCGAAGAAGTATGAACAAGTCCGTTGATTATGGCCACGGCTCAGGGTTGAGTCCACACGCTACATAGCGCCACCACTACGGAGTCAAGACTTTAGTACGATCAAGTCCGTGCAATAATCGATGATAGGATAAAATCCATAAACTAGTACAGGCAAACCATAAAATCAATTAAAAGTTGTTAAAAGACAAAAGTTGAAAAGCAAGGAAGCAGAGCAACAAACAAACAAACAAACAAACCATCCGGATAGGACTCGGCAGGGCGTCCGCATGCAGAAAGATCGCAGCCAGAAAGTAATCAGGTTAAATCGATTACATGGGACACATTTTCTTTTGATCAGTTTATGAGAAGATTTAAACTACCCCTCTGCAACCGATCAATCGGTTTGGTCCTATCTATATAAAGCATTTTTATTCTGTTTGGGCTGTTAAACCGATTATAATCCGAATATTGGACTCCATGTAAACGTAGCTACTGAGACGACTCATTGCTTCCGAGTCATACGAAAGTTTATTTCAAAATGAGTAAATCATTCACGAACGACGCATCATGAGTCTTCAGTGGTGACAGTCTCTCAATAGCACTTAGAAATGTATAGGTCACATATCAGCTACACCTTTGTGTTCAATAATCCATCTATCCATCCATCTATTATCCAAACCGCTTATCCTGCTCTCAGGGATGCTGGAGCCTATCCCAGCAGTCACTCGGCAGCAGGCGGAGAGACACTGGACAGACCGCCAGGCCATCACAGGGCCGAAACACACACACACACACACACAGTCACACCTCGGGACAATTTAGTACGGCCGATTCGAAAATCATAATTCTCCTAATAGACCTATTTGTCTGTGCCTCGCTCTCTCCTCACAGCCTCTTAACCAGTCCTCCATAGGTCACATTCAGTCTTCCTCAGGAGTGTTTTGGTAGTGTTGCGCATCGGTGACAGTTAAACGTCCAACTATGGATGTCACTAACATTACCTCCTGTTGAAAAGTATTCGTCCTGCCTCTTCTATGGTGACGGCGCCAGCCTGCTCAGTCAGGTTGTTGTTTTTGTTGTTTGTGGATGCAGCAGCTGTTTTGTATTTCAATTGTTGTTTAGTCGGCTGTCAAGGAGAATGATAATAATAATAATAATTAATAATAATAATAAAAAGAGAGCTCTTTGTTTTCTTGACTGTTCTCTGGCGCCTCCATTCAATTTCAGGGATTCCTACTCTGATATAAAATTTAATTGGTGCCTCAGACAGAATTCTGGCTGGCTAGAGTCAAGACATTCCTGGACTTGTCCCGGCACCATGTCCAGACTGCTGCAGCCTAAGGGAATACCGTCCACGGATAAGGAAATCTCATAAAACAGTTAAAAAGTGGAATGAAAGTAGGGAAAACCAATCCGAGGTACCGTAGAGCTGACTGAGGGGGCACCGACGGAAATCAAATTAGTGCGAACGCTTTGATTTTTGTTCGAGTTATGTCAACAGATGTCATTGCACAACAGCTTATGACCTGGAATAAAGTATTGTGTCACCCGGAACTTCACGTTGTCGTGCACTCCATTGAAAATTGTTTAACAAACCTGTGTGAAGTAGATATTGTGTTACAGGAAAGAGCATCAATGAAGCGCACAAGCCACTACAACACATGGCCCAATGGGTTGATGTGTCACTTAAAGTGTGTGTGTGTGTGTGTTGTGTGTGTGTGTGTGCGTGTGCATGTGTGTGCACGCGCGCGCTAGTTAAGTGTGTACAAATGATCCATCTTAGCAGTGACAAAGACAAGACAGGGTCACAGTGGGAGGGGGAAGCTGTATATGAGTGATCGCCACCCCCCTATTAGTAGTCACTGTCTCTCTTCATCTCTCTTGCCTTCTCTTTTCATGTGTCTCTCTCTCTGTGTCTTTCTGTTCCTCTCTGTCTCTATTTTTCTCTCATCTCTTAGACTTTTTACTCTCTTCCTCACCACTCAGTTGTATGTAAAGGCTGCCCTCTCCCCCCCTATAGGTTGTCATAGAAACATGCAGGCTGCCTCGAACCGGAGCAGCGGGTAAAATGAAGAAGCTGTCAGGCTATCCCAAGGAGAGATTAGGACACTTGTTGTGCACGCGTACACACACACAGACACACACACACACACAGCCCACTATAACCATCAAATTTGTTCTCCACCTCTCTGCCTGCAACCTCCTTCTTATAGGATATATGCCTGAACACTTAGTGACAGCTTTTGTATCTACACATTTACCATGCACGCACGCACGCACGCACGCACACACACACACACACACACACACACACACACACACACACACACACATTCAAGTGGCTGTAGTCTTTTAAGTTGGACTTTACAATGGTGTTGGAAAACAACTTGTGTGAATCTGTGTGCGCCAGTAAAAAATGAGTGTGTATGAACCTAGTGGCCCACTCTAGTATTTGCATTGGCTGAGTGTTATGAGGACTGGAGTGGTTTATTGACACGACGCATTCTCTCTCTCTCTCTCTCTCTCTCTCTCTCTCTCTCGGCCTGGAGATGAACGCTTAGAAGTTGTCATAGTGACCACAATACTATGGCCACCATCATCTGCCCAAACCCCGGGACTCTCCATTGTAACTTTGTGTTGTCAAAGGCAGAGAGAGAGCAAAATTGAGTGAGGAAGTGAGTGAGAGAGAGTCTGTCTGTGTTTGCGTGCCTGTGTATGTGTATGTGCTTACTGCCTTGTTACAGCCTGTTGTTAGCCTTGAGGTGGAAAGATGCCTGTCGGGAAATCTCCTCCAAATGGAGTAGTGGGCACAAAGGGACGATGTGAAGTGGGAGTAGGGTATGAAGGTTATGTTGACAGGGAGTGTGCGTTGGGGGCCAGGGCCATGCAATTAATTGAAGAAATCACAGTATAGACATGTGCAGTTTTTGAAACACGAGGCTATCGTTCTTTCTCTGAAAGGCATTTCAGAGGACAGCATATTGTATTTGCAGCATTCAGCCCCAGCTTGTTTTGTCTCTGCTATGTGAGTAATCAAGTCGATGGGGTATTGGGCAAAGAGGGGGCAGCTGAGTTGAGCAGACGAGCTTAGTTGTTGCTGCAGATTTCTATATTCAAGAGGTCATGGCTTGGCTGAACCTGGGAGCTTTAGACAGTCAGTGCAGTTGGTAACCCTGTGTGTTTGCCATACTAGAGGTCCTCATTACGGGCAGGAGGATCTGTGAAAAATGGAGGTGGACAGTGGGGCTGAAGGAGAGGGCCAAGGGGCTTTGTGGGTCAGTGGACACTCAGTCTTTAGGGTGCGCTGGTGTGTGTCTGCGTGTGTGTGTGTCAGAAAGGGTTCCATAACATTGTATTGGTCAACAGAAGGGGGTGGTGTCAGGGGGGGACCCCATGCTGCTGGGACCAGTCCCGGCCCCAGTAGCATGCACGACAAATAGTCAACACATCGGTTTTAGTGGAATCCTGGGCCTATTATCTCGAAGTGTGTCGCCCTAAGCCAGTGTGTGTCCTGAAGAGAGACAGGGCCCATTCTTAGGCTGAGGGGTCACTCTATGAGGGTAAAGGTCCATCAGAATGATGCAGAGCAGGCCTTTTGCCTAATTGCTTATTTTACCTGTTTAAATTTTCCTCTGTTATTCGTGTACAACTTGAGCGCTGTGACATTCTGTAACGTTGCATGTGAAGGGTAATCACATACCACGCACATGTACCGACCTACCAACAGTTACCTACACTTGTTCTAGCTGGCTTTTCCACTGGCCTGGGAGAAAGGCACACACAATGGGCAGCGGAGAGTCTTGCTGTGGACTGCAGGGTCTATTGTTTGTGCTGGCTCCCGGCCTATTGATCAGCCGTAAACTCCTCCTTGTAAAGTGCATCAATGTGTGTGATCTCTGGAGCTTTGGACCAACAGCCCCCTGCTGGCTCATTGCTGGGCACATGCACATGCACACACAGTGTCTCTCATTCAGACATGCGGCGGACCAAACTAAAAGTTTAATTTTGAAAGAGGGCAGACCCAGGTTTGCAGAAAGAGAGAGAGAGAGAGAGAGAGAGAGAGAGAGAGAGAAGAGAGAAGGCATTTAGTGTGGAACTCTTTGCTCCTTGTAATTTGCTTTGGGAGAGAGAAGAGGAGGAGTCAGGGGGAGGGGAATGCCCAGCGGGGAGGGAGCAGTGGAGAGCAGAGGCCATTTACTCTGACACACACAAACACACATACACACATGCCTGCACACTTAGAGACACACACGCGCACGCAGTAGATGTGTTACCACAGGAGGGAGGGAGAGAGAGAGAGAGAGAGAGAGAGAGAGAGAGAGAGAGAGAGAGAGAGAGAAGGTATTCTGAGAGACAGAGCAACAGACAGCACTCGGTGGAAGAGAAGGGGGGGGATTCTTGGGAAAACCACTGAGTTTGAGCTAGAATGAGCCACAGAGTACAAGCAAGCAAGACAGGAATGGTCAATATTCCCAGCTGCACCAGTGAGAGGAGTGTGTATCTGCATGTGTGTTTCCGAGTAGCGGACAGTGCGCCTACCCCCGGGAGAAACGAAATCAGAATGAGTCTGACTGAGAGTGTGTGTGAAGTCTGGTGAGGGGAACTTTTTTTTTTCAAGGAATACTGCAGTTTGGAATACTCCTTGGAATACTTGGGATATGTGATCTCCTCTGGACCGCTGTTTTCTTCTAAGCCTGCGTCCCATTGTTGAGTATCCATCCTCACTTGGTGTAGCTCTTGCCCAGCCACAATGCCTACTGGTAAGCAAGAAAGTCAATAGAGCTACTCTACTGGAGACATTTTTTCCTGTTTTGTCTTAACCACAAGTCCAAATGTCATTCTCATGGTCTCGTTCAGGGGGAGTGAAGTAATTGTTTGATGCGGCGATAATGGACCGTAGAAATTTAATATATAACCTGCCATAAGTTATCCCAAAATGTTGTGTCTCTGCAAACTCCATCAAAGGCTTTTCCCCCCGTTTCATCTTCTTTGATCAAATGAAGACACGACTGAAACATCCCTCATAACAAACATCCCTTTGAGGGTGTTTGGGTTAGTCACATGTTACATGTAATTCAAAGCAGAAGAAGTGCTCCTGTTCTCGTTTAACCCATTACGCCTGCCGTGGTCCAACCTCAGGGGGTAACTTCACCTGGTCGCCGATGGCTTTCTGTTGACAGTGTTGGTTTATTCGTGTATTTTTTTTGCCCTGGTTGTTGGTTGTGTGTGTTGGCTATGATGGTGTGTAGCTGTGATGGTGTGCTCCCTGCTGACAGCGCTGTGTGAAGAGTGCTTCCCTCTGTGACGGCGTGTGGGAACGGCGTTTTTCTAGTTGTTTCATTCAACAACAGGGAACGTGTTGACTTTCTCACTGGGGTCGGGTGTAATGCGTCTCCGTGCCATGGGAGATCTCTCTTGACGCCGCTGTTTAGAGTTGGTATAAAGTTGACATCTTACACGGTTACAAAATGTAGATGTTTTTTATGTTATTTAATTAGACGCGTTGTGTCGTTTTATTGCTTTCTTGTGTTTTCCTTCGTGTCCTCACCATGTCTTTTGGACAGTGTTAGTGATTCTCATATGAAGAGAGCCATTAGTTCATGGATGCGTCTGTTTCCTCTTGCCGGGTGTTTGACTGAGAGCTGTTCGGGGAGGGTTGAGATGCCATTCTGCAGCCTGTGACCCAAATTAGAGCTCCAAAATGTGTGTGTGTGTGTGGAGGGTGGGGGTGTGGTGGGTGGGTGAGTGGGGGGGGGGTTAGCAAGGGGTGGTCGGGGGACAAGGGGTGTGTGTGTGTGGGGGGGGGGTAATTACTGTTTAGAGTGAACTCTTTGGTTTAGAGGTGCTGGAGACAATAGAACCTTCCATCCACCACCCACCCTCCTCCCAACCCAGCCCATTGGGAGGACATCTGCACCTCAGCACAGTGTGGACATCAAGCCCCCCTCCCCCCCCCCGAGGTAGGAAGAAAGGGGGGGGTCTGTATGATGGGGGCAGATCCCTCTTAGAGAAATCTCTTTCATAGAAACGCCCCCCCCCCAATTCTAATAGATTAGTGTGTGTGTGTGTGTGTGTGTGTGTGTGTGTGTGTGTGTGTGTGTGTGTGTGTGTGTGTGTGTGTGTGTTGGGGCTGGTGGTGTTGTGGGTATGAAGGTTCAGGGAGAGTGACAGTAAAGAGAGGTAGAAACAAACCTACCTCAGGTCTGGTGCTGAGTTCTCTCTCTGGATTGAAATCCAACCGGGACAGAGAATGAGGCTAGTATGTCACACTCCAAGGGAGGGCCAGGGTGTGTGCAGCAAGGGTCGCACAGTCATCCCAAGGGTGTGTGTGTGGGTGTGTGTGTGTGTGTCTGAAAATAGTGGGTGTGAGTGTGTGGGTGGTGATTTTCCCACAGCGGCTGAAAACCCATCCTCTCTTCTTACACATCTAACTACCCAGCACATACCTAGCCGACGTCCACCATGTTTCAGACACGTTAATGAACACTACAGGAAGAGGACAGGCTGATTGATAAATACTACAGGAAGAGGGACAGGTTGTTATTGACGTCCATATTAACTTGTCCACATCAGGTTGTAGCTCACAGGGTCGAAATTATTAGGAGTTGGTTGCAAACTGGCCTAACAGGTGTGTGTGTGTGTGTGTGTGTGTGTGTGTGTGTGTGTGTGTGTGTGTGTGTTTACCAGATTCCAGGGCTGATGAGTTCACCTTGTTTTCTGAGTGCACGAAAGCCACGGAGGTCTGTTGAGGACTGTGTCAAGTCTCGCCTCCCACTGTTTACTAGTCGCGACGTGCACCGAGGTGTTTGGATCAGTGTTGCGGTTGTTGCTGCCTGCTCAGAGCCAACGCGCCGAGGCTCTCGAACGCTTTTATTCTCCTCTTCCTCTCCTCCAAGTCCCTCTGCTTTTCCCACCCAAGCAGCGCTCCTCTTCCTCCTGTACAAATCTGCTTCGTAAATTATGGCCCAGCCGGCGTGGGCCTGCGAAGGGATGAGTTGCTCTTGCTGATACCCCCACCCGTCTCATCCCTCCACCCTCCGGCCCTCTGCCGCTCTCGGTCTCTCCCACTTCTCTCTCGCTCTCTCACTTCTTTCTTCTCCTCTTCTTGTGTTCCTCCGCCGTCCTTTGGCCGCTCTGTGAAATCCTGAGTGACACTTTAAGGTCTTTAGCGTCAGCGGAGATCAAGCTTGCGTCTCTATCAGAAACGGAGACCGACCTTAAGTGGACGGGGGGGGGGGGGATGCGTGGCTTCGCCTCTGACACCGGAACTAAATGGACGGCCAGACGCTCTGCCTCGCCGTGCCGTCAAGTCAGCACTCGGCGTGCCGGGGAACAAAAGGTGTGTTTGTCTCTGTCACCTCAAAGGTTTGGTTGGCGCTCAGGCGGAGGAGAGGTGTATCTGATGGGGAAGTGTTGGGCGGAGGAGAGGTGTACCTGATGGGGAAGTGTTGGGCGGAGGAGAGGTGCACCTGATGGGGAAGTGTTGGGCGGAGGAGAGGTGTACCTGATGGGGAAGTGTTGGGAGAATGTGGAAGATGGGGTTTGAGATTGAGAGGTCTTTCAAGGGTGAAACGACGACAAAGGGAGGATTCAGAGTGAGCCCGAGAGAGTGGGAAATGGAAAGAGGAGTGAGAGAGATGGGGGGGGGCAGAGGGTGACGTTTGACTAATGACCTTACCCCTCCGCTTTTCCTTCCTACGTTCATTCTATCAATTTGTCTCTTTTTCACCCCTCTCCCCGCCCCCCGTCCCCTCCCAGTCTCACATGGCTTTAGTGCCTTTGCCCAATCGCTTATCTCTTTAATCACAGCTGAAAGCATAACCCTGCCAAGGCGAAGAGAGCACTGTGCTGCAACTCACACAATACACACACACACACACACACACACACACACACACACACACACACACCATGCATATTGTTTTTGGTAGGTTTTCTATCTTTTTGGGTTCATGCCCTCCAAGGTGTCCTCCGAAAGCGACAGATTTTTGTTAAGTGGTTCTGTTCAGTTGGTCTTTGGAAGGGTGCTTGGTGGTGTGTTGGACAGTGCAGCCAGCCAGGTCCTGTCCCACCAACACCCTCCTCTCTTGGACAAAACGGCTGCCAGCCCCAGCAAGTCTCCTCGAAGCTTGTTATCCCGAAACTTGGATGATTTCCAAGGGAATATTTCAGCTGACTAACTGGGAATGCTCCTCCTAGATGTGATCAAACCGCTGATACAGTTGAGGAGCCTGCTTGTGACTTGAAGGTTCACAGGTTCGAGTGCTGGACAGGCTAACGAAGCTCGGGTGGGGAACATGAGTTGGAAATGCTCTACCCTCCACCTTTAGGATGCGAAGACTGGTTTTACTGGGCAGCTGAGTGGAAGACAGGGTAAATATGGAGCTGGTGATTATTAACAAAATACCATTTTCCTGTGCTAACTGGATAAAAAAAATATGTTAAAGTTTGTCATGATCAAAATGAGCTCGCCTCTTGTCTCACACACACACACACACACGACACAAGCGTTAAAGAACAGTGAAGCATGGCGGTGACGTAGCATGATGCTTCTGCGTCTGAACGAGGGAGAGAGGGAGGGAGTGGGAGAGAAGGGTTGAGAGAGAGAATGACGAAGGAACAGAGTGAAGTGAAACAGAAGGGAGACGGAGGGGTGAGGCTCGTCTATTGTCCTGGGATCAGGCTCAGTGATGTCATGCCCGAGTGTGACTCTACGGATCAGGGAGCGGGAGTTGCCTCTCAGTCCTGCTTTCTCTTCTTTGCTTATTATTTCATCAGATTTCTGTTTTCCTCCATCTGCATCCTTCACATACTCTGACCTCCCAGGTTTAGGAACCGTGGCATTTATTTATTTATTTATTTATTTATTTATTTTTGGGAACAATGTAGGTGTTATCCCGTCAAATCCTCCCTGCTGGAAAAAGATGCCTCGAAGTGTAAAGTCCTGAGGTGATTTAATGGCTTCTCTTATCAATATCCAGGCGTGTGCGTGTGTGCGTGCGTGCGTGCGTGCGTGCGGCTGACAGGCCTTGGATTTGTATTTCTGTGTTTTCTTGCTGAAATAATTTCTCAATCAACAGATTAGCTAGTTGGTCGGAAATTAATCAATTGTTATTTAGCTAATAAATTAATTGGTCATTAAGTGTCATTTATAGTGTAAAAATACCAAATGTTTGTTGATGGCAGCTTAAAAGATGGGAAGATTCGCCTGCTTTTCTTCGGTTCCTATTATTGTAAAGTGAATAATTCAGCTTTGTTGTGGTTGCTGGTTGGACAGTGGAAAACAGTGAGGATATCAGTTTGGCTCTGGGAACTTAAAGGGGCATTTATCACTTTATTTGTTTGTTGTTTTGTTTTTTTGATAGTTTAAGTACAAATGAATTAATCTACACAATTATTGACAGATTAATTGATGATGAAAATAATCATTATATACAGCCTTAGAGAAAGTGTGTGTGTGAGTGAGGGGTTAACAGGCTGTAGTTGCATGGTCTGTGTGTCTGGGGGGGGGGTTGGTCCCTTTGTGTGTGTGTGTGTGTGTGTGTGTGTGTGTGTGTGTGTGTGTGTGTGTGTGTGTGTGTGTGTGTGTGTGTGTGTGTGTGTGTGTGTGTGTGTGTGTGTGTGTGCGCGAGTGAGATCTGATGGATGAAAGCTGACTCAGGGTGTATTGTGAGAGGAGAGAGGGGAGGAGGTCAGAGAATGAGAAGGGGTGTGGAGGGTGGGGGTGGAAAGGGAAAGAAAAGACGTAGCAGCAGCTGTCCCGTATAGCACCACCCAGCGCTGCTGTCCTCTGTGCCATCCTGACGATGCCCATAAAACCATCATGCAAGAGGAACTGGTCACATAACGGCTGCAGACACTTTACATTGTTGGTTTAAGCCTGCTGTTGTGGATGAGGGTTGTGTCATAGGCATATTGCTGCTAAAAGTGCCAAGAAAAGTGTGTATTATCATGGAAAGTAGTTGTCAACGTTTAGCAGTACTGGCAGTAAAGCCACACTCATCAGGGCCGCCGTGCAGTTTGAGACAAATGCTGAGTAACTAATTGCAAACACTATTGGACACGTGTCTGCATATGAAATACAATTTTATTTTATTTTATTTTTTATTTTTCTCCCCAATTGTATCCGGCCAATTACCCCACTCTTCCGAGCCGTCCCGGCTGCTGCTCCACCCCCTCTGCCGAGCCGGGGGGGGGCTGCAGACTACCACATGCCTCCTCCGATACATGTGGAGTCACCAGCCGCTTCTTTTCACCTGACAGTGAGGAGTTTCACCAGGGGGACGTAGCGCGTGGGAGGATCATGCTATTCCCCCCAGTTCCTCCTCCCCCCCGAACAGGCGCTCTGGCCGACCACAGGAGGCGCTAGTGCAGCGACCAGGACACATACCCACATCCGACTTCCCAACCGCAAACATGGCCAATTGTGTCTCTAGGGATGCCTGACCAAGCCAGGGGTAACACAGGGATTCGAACCGGCGATCCCCATGTTGGTAGGCAACGGAACAGACCCCCATGCCACCCGGACGCCCCACAATATGCTAACTTGAATAATTTATAGACTATTTGAAGATTACCCAAGGGGTGAAATTCCACTTAGAGCAGAAGCTGGCATTAACTCTGCTAGAAGATGCCACCTCTGCAGCATCTACCCACACAGGTTAAAAGCCTTGGTAGGAGGTTCACGTGCCCATTATAAGCACTCAAGTAGCTGTGTGAGCTACTTGTGCGGCTCGTCGGGGCCGTAAAGAGACAGAGTTCACAGGGCTGTTTGCTGACCACTCCAGAATAAAGAGCACTTCAGGTGACCATAAAGTGGGTGGCTGAAGTGGGTGGTTTGGGTGCACCATGTGTCGTTAACCCTGGCAGGAATGTTAGAGGCAGTTTTCTGACAGGAGCTTGTAGGCCTGATGAAATGAGGTTATCACACTGCATTTACATTTATAGCAGCTTATCATGCACTCGTGTCATGTTCACGGCCAGATCCATGAAGAGAGGCTTTGTCTCTATCATTTCCTTATGGAATCAGCCTACTAAGGTTGCATCTACTGATGACGTGTGTATGTCTTTCCTTTTTAAATTTTGAAGCTACTATAATGGATCAAATATAAGATCCATTGGCTTGTAATTCTCAATTGAAAAATCACACTAATGAGTGAGTGAGTCATCAGTCAGCTTCTTAATAGTATTGAAAAGGACCGTCATTATTCATACTGATACTTGTGTTCATCAAAATTAAAATATCCAACAAAGATTTCGGGCAAAGTAACTTTGTTCACTCGAGACTGGCCGCAGCCATTTCTCCGTCGTTATTAATCAAAACTCCACATGGGTAAATACAGCATCCTCAGATGGTTTGGTTAGCCATTTCTTCCATCAGCCCGGGCACTCGTGGCGCTAATGTGTAGACCTCCTGTTCCTGCAAGGCGTATGTTAAGCACATTAAACTTGTCTGGATAGTACGGCCCGCACCGGCTCTTTTGTCTCTTTAGGGTTGAAGGTAGCCCAGACATGGGAGCCCAGCAGTGCAGGCTCATTCACTCATTATCTGTTCTGGCAGGGAAGGTAGGGCTCACACGCCTAATACCCTGCTTAATCCTCGTACTGACACGCACACACACACACACACATACACATATACATATGCAGCATACACACACATACACACACATACACACAACTCGAAGGAGAAACGGTCCAAACCTGCAGACTTGGGGCCATAATTAGAGATCATATAAAAGGATCAAGTTGAACTTAATCTGGACAGAAAGTAACTGAAGCCTTGTCGTCCTCCCATTCTGTCTGTGCATGCGAGTGACTTATCAGCACCTTCCTTTCCAGTAATGCATGTGTGTGTGCGTGTGTGTGTGTGTGTGTGTGTGTGCATGTGTGTGTGTGTCTGTGTGTGTGTGCGTACATGCACACACAAGAGCCAATTCACCCAGGAAACAGCCAGGGTGTGCCCAAAACATGGTGGGACTGGGTAAACACAAGTCAAAGCATTCTCTCTCTTCCTCTCACGCTCTCTCTCTTTCTTTCTTTGGTGTTTGGGTTTCGTGGAAACATATGGTTTCGCCATGTTTACCTCCCTTGTTT
Organism: Lampris incognitus; assembly: GCF_029633865.1. Classification (NCBI taxonomy): domain Eukaryota; kingdom Metazoa; phylum Chordata; class Actinopteri; order Lampriformes; family Lampridae; genus Lampris; species Lampris incognitus. The sequence goes on along the minus strand of NC_079225.1, from coordinate 21,011,025 downwards.
GAGGTGCATTTGTGTGTAAGCGTGTGTGCGTTGGGGGATGGTTTGTGTAAGTTTTTATAGTGCGGGGGCCATTAAGCTATTAGCTCCGTTGGTGTTATCTTTGGGGTGATAATCCTGATGCCCGTCCACAGGGGAGCGTGCACATGCCATACATGACCTCATGTGATAAGGGAGGAAGCATCGTGTATTTATCAATGGGCTCACCGTTCCTCACTTACATATTAACGTGTGATTGTGTAACATTGTATCGCTCTGTGTGTGTGTGTGTGTGTCAGTGTGTGTGTACAGGATCTTTAAAGCTTCAGCGTGTTTATCAAGAGGTGGTAATCTAGACTTTGATGGTGTGTGTATGTGTGGGGGGCGTGTTTTTTTCTTTTAGATTTGCTTTCTCATTCTTTGATCTTTGTTTGAAAAGCGGGTCATGCTTCGGAGTGCAAACAATTGAGTGGATGAACACACACACACACACACGTGTGTGTGTGCACATGTAAAGAGCCCTGCACAAATCGGTGCCAATTTTGTGCAAGGTAAACATGGTTTTTACATGACGCTCCAATTCAACTCCTGCTTTTCTTGGCACTAGGATGGGGGAGGGGGGAAGTGAATTACCCCGCCAGAACACCGGTGATCCAGCTCACCGGACTAACGACGGCCCTGTTTCCATGTATATTTTTATGTGAGAGCACTTCAGATCGCCATATTAGATATGGTAGTGAAAGCGGTGGGTGCTTATACACCACTACCATACTACTGGACCCGTCTGCAACGATGGGAGTGAAATTTCATTTGGAGGAAGCGGGGGGGGGGGGGCATCTCGAGCAGGGACATGTTTAGTGACGTGCTTCGGCACATTTGACCGTGAGGGGACACACTGGCGGCAGCTATAGCACGCTCGGATTGGTGTCACACTACCACAGTCACCTCCGATGTACCTTTTGTAAAATGAGAGCGCGAGTGTGCAGCGGGGACGCCAGCGCCTGTTTTCAGTTTCATCTTTCATGCTCTTGAACATGTGTGTGTGTGTGTGTGATCTCAGGTGCTTTGATGTGGGACAGACTGGGACCGGCTGGTGTGGTTGAACACTGAGCAGCACTGTGTTCTATAGGGCATCCGATCCGAATGTTGCCACAACACCAGAGATATTCCGAGCACCGGCGCTATCGGCTGTGACCAGTGTCAAACTCAGACTTTGGCTGTATGAGGCTCCTTTCTTCTTTTTCTCTCGCTCTCTCCCTCCTCTTTCTCTCTCTCTCTCCTCTCATTCTCGCTCTCCCCTCTCTCTCCTATTTCGCTCGCTCCTCTCTCTCCTCTTTCTGTCTCTCTCCTCTTTCTGTCTCTCTCCTCTCATTCTCTCTCCTCTCTCTCTCTTCTTTCTGTCTCTCTCTCTCTCCTCTTTTTCTATCTCCTCTCATTCTCTCTCTCCCCTCTCTCCTCTTTCTGTCCTGTTTCGCGCACTCTCTCTTTCTGTCTCTCACTCTTGCTCCTCTTTATCTCTTGCTTTCCTCTCTTTCTCTCTTGCTCCTCTCTCTCTTCTTTCTCTGTTTTCTCTCTCTCTCCTCTCTCTCGCCTCTTTCTCTTTCTCCTCTCTCTCTCCATCCTCTTTCCCTCTCCTTTCACTCTCTCTTTCTCTTTCTCTCTCTCGCTCTCTCTCTCAACCCTGCCTTTATCTAGTTCATGCTTCCTGCTCTGTTTATCAAAGCTGACTTTATTTTTGAAGAAGTCCTTGGAAAAGGCCGAGAGAAACTGGAACGGCTGTCTGAGACGCCACTTGTGTGGTTTCACTTCAGCAGAGCTGTGTGTGTGTGTGTGTGTGTGTGTGTGTGTGTGTGTGTGTGTGTGTGTGTGTGTGTGTGTGTGTGTATGAGTGTTGGGGGTTTGGGAGGGTGGGAATTGAAGGCTTGGGAGAGGGTGATCATATTTTAACAGAGCTCTTCACAGAAGCAAGGTTGTGTGCCAGTTTGGCACCGGTTCATCGCCAAAAAGACTCCTGGAGTGTAGGAAAGCATGCACGCGCACAAACACACCAACACACACACAGACACAAACCCATCTCTCTTCCCCAGAAATAAGGCTTTCATTCATCGGCCCAGGGAGGGGAATATTCTCAGCATTACTCTGTTAATCTGGTCATTAAACCCACTCCGGTCCATTTTCTCTGCCTCCCGCGCATAAACCAACATGTGCTCGTGCACGCACGGACACAAACGCACATCCAGACACAACCCCTTTCACTCTGTCACAGTAACCGGTTTATTGTGTGTTGTGAAAATTTTGTTTTTATTGTTTCTGTGTGTTTAGTGTGGCATTTAATACTTGGTCTGCTGGATATTTGCTGGGTGTTTAAGAAGTGCCGCTGGTTTGACATGAGGACAGACCTGTAGTCAGTGTATGAGAAGCTTGGCACTGGTGCTCACACCGCTGGTGGTCTGTCAGACTGGTCAGCAGGAACAGGAGGAGCTGCCATGCAGGAAAGATAGACTCTGTGAGAATATGAAGGTGGTCGTGTAACTTTTAGACATTACACAGGGATTTTTTTTAAACACACTTTGACTCAAAGTCATTGAGTGTGAGGATCCACTGGGTATTTGTGACATTTGTCAGATTGATTTCAACGAACTGAATCTGAATCAGAAATCAAACAAAGGAGAGGTTGGGCGTCCGGGTAGCGTAGCGGTCTGTTCCGTTGCCTACCAACACGGGGATCAGCGGTTCGAATCCCCGCGTTATCTCCGGCTTGGTCGGGCATCCCTACAGACACAATTGGCCGTGTCTGCAGGTGGGAAGCCGGATGTGGGTATGTGTCGTGGTCGCTGCACTAGTGCCTCCTCTGGTCGGCCGGGGCACCTTCAGGGTGGGAGGGGGAACTGGGGGGAATAGCGTGATCCTCGCACCCGCTACGTCCCCCTGGTGAAACTCTTCACTGTCAGGTGAAAAGAAGCGGCTGGCAACTCCACATATATCGGCGGAGGCATGTGGTAGTCTGCAGCCCTCCCCGTATCGGCAGAGAGGGTGGAGCAGCAAACGGGAGGGCTCGGGAGAGTGGGGTAGTTGGCCGGGTACAATTGGGGAGAAAAATGGGGGGAAAAAAAAACAAAGGAAAGGTTGGAATAGACTTGTTGTTGAATGAAGCACGTGTGACAAAAAAAAATAATTGGATGAAATGGATCATCTCTTTTCAACTCACTTTTTCATCTTTTTCTAGACGATTACAACTACCTGCCAGATGTGCTCCCTCCTCTTCCTGAAGTCCCGGACTCTGGCTCAGTCCTGAGTTCCGTTGATTATCCGGCCCGCTGCCTCCGCAACCCGGCCATCCGTCACACGCCCTTGCGCCACTGCTCCGCCCACAGCATGGACTCATCGCCCGACAGCACCGAAAGGCCAATCAGCTACAGCTCCACTTCCTCTTCTGCCTCCTCACGGGACAGCCACTGTTCGTTGGGCAGCCGCTCCACGCTGGGCCCCACCTCTCAGTGCCACCCGGCGTCTTCGGACCGGGACTCTGGGGCAATTCGGTTGGAACTGGTTCCAGCCCGGCAGCTGGGATGTGGGGATGAAGAAGAGCGGACTGATGAAGGGACAAGGAGACAGGGTCGTGGACAGACTGTGAAGGGCCAGTCAGAGCCAGAACTGAGCCCAGAGAGTCCAGGAGACAGGACAGAACCAGGTCAGGGTACAGCACCCAAAACGTATGTGGATCGGGTGGTGCAGGAGATACTGGACACAGAGAGGACCTACGTCCAAGACTTACGCAGCATCGTACAGGTAAGGAACAGCCAGCCACACAATGCAGTTGGGAAGATGATGTCACTGTCTAACATATGAAACCATGCGTTACATAGGAAAACTAACATCCACTGAACAGATAGAAACCACTCCTGGATACTTGGACATGTGAAGTTGAATGCACATGCATATTTATGTGAGAAAGTAAAGACATAGTCTCTCCTGTAGCTTACTGGATATAGTATATAGGAAGGCGATCGAAGACAACAATCCTTGTACCAGGCTTTGCTCTAAAACATTTTGAGAACTGATTTGGTTCCTTCAAACAGTCACATCATCGTCCTGTAAACCATCTAGGGCCTGGTTTGAGGTGTATTTGAACCTGGTTGGAAATCCTTTAGTATAGTTTGAGATTGGGGTGAGTATAGTATACGTTCCTCAAAACACAACATTGTCATCTTTATGTGTGGTTGCACACAAAGAATAAATAATATTCCTGACTTGTCCCCCTACAAGAGTAGATCTGTCTGGCAGATGTTGTTTATTTTACTGCATGTTGGAAAGCAGTTGGGGATGGGCGCTTTCAGTTTCTCCCGGTACTCAGATAGTAAAGAGACTTTTCAAGACTTTTCTTCCAGGTCTGATTTGGAATGGCTGACCGAAATAAATATCCAAAAGTGCCATTTGAGAGCAATTTATTCACACACATTATGCCACAGATATAGCTTCAACAACACAACTTTTTGCCCGTAGGTCACGCGCAATCACTCCCCCTAGAGCCTGGCATATGGGTATTCAACGGCGATCTACTGAAGTCAAAGCCAATTAGCCAGACAAAAATAAATTGTGAACAAGCCAACAGTAATCATAACAGTCATAATATTAACACAATATTCCAGAAATATGATATCTTTTCATCAGCATTTTCCCCCTGCGTACAGCCTGCTAGATTGAGAGCGGCAAGACGTGATGCAATAACCTTAACTAACCTCGACCTCAATAGCTTCAACAGCAGACATTAGTAAAAAAAAAAAAGATGAGAAAATGTCTGTCCTTTTCAGCACAATGTTTCTAGTGCTTATAAAGGCACACAAGCATGCCGTCTCGTTCAGGGATAGGCACGTGTGTGCAGCCTGTTGACACTCGCACCACAGTGGAAAGCGCTCTCTCAACATAATTTGCACTTGGCCTTATCATCAGCTCATACTTCTAGACTTCTCCAAGTATGACTAGCTGCCAATTAGCCTAGCCTACGTCCCCACTGACGATACATTCTTCTTTGTTTTTTGTTTTTTAAGTCAGTACAAAAGGTTGCACACTACACATAATACATTCTGACTGTGGATACCACAATGTTTTTGGCACTTGGAGGTACATACATAGCACCGTAAACCCCCGGTTCCAATCCAGCAAGCCAGAAAGAAAGAAAGCCACTTTATTTTTGTCATTGTCCAGGTTACAGCGAAATTTGTCTTCTGCATGTAACCCATCCTATTGTATAGGAGCAGTGGGCAGCTGCAGCATGCAGGGACCAACTCCAGTTCTTCTTTCCATTGCCTTGCTCAGGGGCACAGACAGGAGTAGTAACCCTAACATGCATGTCTTTTTGATGGTGGGGGGAAACCGGAGCACCCGGAGGAAACCCACCCAGACATGGGGAGAACATGCAAACTCCACACAGAAAGGACCTGGGACGGCCTGTGGTTCGAACCCAGGACCTTCTTGCTGTGAAGCAACAGAGCTAACCACTGGGCCACCATGCTGCCCAAAATTACCATCTAATGGACTACTTTAACTTTAGACTGGACTTTTGATTTACATTCAGCCAAATATTAATTCAAATAGTGATTCCATCATTGACTCACCCCCCCTCCCCCAAAAGAAAAAAAATCATGCCTATCCCAAGCCAGCAGGAACGGAGGATTCGCATCAGTAGCAACTCTCAGTTGATGGATTTCAGGCTGACAACTAAGCCTGTGGCAATGATTACACAATGGCCTTAATGCGATTTGTTTTTTTGTGCTGACTATGATCAGTTTTCATAAGCGTTAGATTTCACAATCATATGTTTCCATCCAAATATGAAGGGAATTTAAACACTCTGAGGTGTGAGCCAACAGTTCTCCTCACTGATAGCAGAGTTTGCCCTGCAGGTGCAGCAGGGTGTTGGACAGCTCATGGGAGATTTATGTTGGAGGTCAATTATAGACAGTCTTTTTGGCTTAATATCAGTTTGTTTCGACTGTAATTACTGATTTTAGTTGGATTGCACATCAGTTCTACACAATCGGTCCAAACAGCTGATGTGTTATGTAATATTCACTGCACCTTTATTTATTCAACAAACTCGTTTCCATCCCCCAGTTGTCATAAAAACTTTTTATTGACTAAAGGAACAAGAAGAAAAAAAATGAGTGTAAAACCGTTTTAGTGATATTGTGGATATTTTGTCGAAATTTTGTCGTTTCCTTTCAGCTCTGCTAAAACCACGTCCACACCCCTGCAAAGACACAACGGGAACAGAGTTGCAGCGATCTCCCAAACGATCTCCAAGACGTCTTGTTGTTTTGCTGTAGGCTGGCCGTTTCAACTCTGGTTAAAATGTCTTTTATAAGGAGGCACGCTGGCCCAGTGGTTAGCACTGTTGCCTCACAGCAAGAAGGTCCTGGGTTCGAACCCCAGGCCATCCCAGGTCCTTTCTGTGTGGAGTTTGCATGTTCTGTCTATGTCTGAGTGGGTTTTCTCTAGGGTGTGCCGGTTTCCTCCCACCATCAAAAAGACATGCATGTTAGGGTAACAGTGTACGGCCACGCATGTGTAGACTTGTGTGTAAACGGATGTGTAGAATTAAGGAGGAAGGTGAGAATTGAACCCGGGTTCCCCACACCACGGGCGACTATGCTAACCAGTCAACTAAAGGGTCCGACCCGTTAGCTAAGGGCTAATCATCCGTGGCCATACACTGTTACGCTAGGGTTAATACTCCTGTCTGTGCCCCTGAGCAAGGCAATGGAAAGAAGAACTGGAGTTGGTCCCCAGGGCGCTGCAGCTGCCCACTGCTCCCATACAATAGGATGGGTTAAATGCAGAGAACACAATCATTATAACGAAACAGCTGTACAATGACAAAATAAAGTGGCTTTCTTCTTTTCTAAATGACTGTTGAGCCCTCTTAACATCGTCATCGCCTGCGTGTCTGCGTCGGAGAGCCCCAGTGGAACTACAGACTCGTGCTGAAACTACTGCACCGAACTGCCTCTCGTCATGAGAAAATGGCCCAAGATAATTGTTATGGAAGGACACTTGGATTTTATTTTGAAAAGTTAATGTGCGACAGGGGAACACACGGCCATGTTTCCACCCAAACATTTTTATGGGCCTTTTCTAATTGACCTGTTCTGAGCCAATTAGACTGACTGGAGACACTGAGCCGCAGAGTTATTCACACTAAATCGATGTGCTGGAAAGCGAGGGGTGAAACATTATCTCAGACTATTTGACGCACCCATCCAATTGTCGAGCAAATCTTAAGCCAACATTTCTCCTTTCTCCTTTCTCCAAAAAATGAAATGCAAATAAGGTGTGTTTCCATCAGATCTGTTTACGCGAACAAAACCCCTAAACGTAGGTTTACCTGTCATACGTCCATACTTTGACTCCCGCAAGAAAGATGGGCCAGTTAAGACGAAGAACCGGTGTATTAAATTCTATTCGCGCTTCATTTCTTACTCTACAAATGCATTTCCATAGCCCATTTAGCACATAAACTCTTTGTCGACATGCAAAAACTAGCTCAAGTGAGCATAAAAGCCTCTCTTTTTTTTTGCGATATTGAAGTTTTATTGAATTTTACTTTTTCCAACCAGCTTTTGTAATGTAATACTTGGTAAATGTGCATATAATGCTTTGATGGAACGGACGCTCCTGCCAGTGGCTTTGAAAATTAAAAGCATGGATTTAACACAGCGATGCTGCTGTGGACACATTTTGGCCTTAAGCCAAATAGAAATGGAGAGCCTGGGGCATCCGGTGGTGTGGCGGTCTATCCATTCCCTACCAACATGGGGATCGCTGGTCCAAATCCCCATGTTACCTCCGGCTTGGGCGGGCGTCCCTACAGACACAATTGGCCGTGTCTGCGGGTGGGAAGCCAGATGTGGTTATGTGTCCTGGTCGCTGCACTAGCGCCTCCTCTGGTCAGTCGGGGTGCCTGTTCAGGGGCGGGGGAACTGGGGGGAATAGCGTGATCCTCCCACATGCTACGTCGTCCCGGTGAAACTCCTCACTGTCAGGTGAAAAGAAGCGGCTAGTGACTCCACATGTATGGGAGGAGGCATGTGGAAGTCTGCAGCCCTCCCCGGATCGGCAGAGGGGGTGGAGCAGCGACCGAGACGGCTCAAAAGAGTGGGGTAATTGGCCGGATACAATTGGGGAGGAAAGGGGGGGGGGGGAATCCAAAAAGAAAAAAGACATGGAGAGCCTAATAGCTCGGAGGAGACAGTTTTCCTCGTGTAATTCAGGAACTGGCTCGTCTACTGAAGTGCTTACAAAGCCCAGAAGGTGAACAAAAAATGTCATTTATTGTTATATGCCAGTTTCTGATAAATGTTCAGTAAATGGCTCATTAGGTGCATGTGTGTTATTACCCTATGATTAGTCTTGTACCATAATAGTAGCAGGAAATAAGCAAAAAAAAGGGGGCAGTTAGCTCATTTATCACAATTATTTAAATCATGACGGCCCTGCTCACAATATCGCTATGCTGCAGTGACTCAGGCACCGCTGCAAATAATACGCTATTTTCCCAACCTTGAAAATGTGTGCCATGTCATTTGAGCCATGAATACCACATGCGTTTGCAATAGGAAACCCTCTGAATACTGCACGTGTGTCGCAGGTCACCTGGTGGGGGGGCGGGGGCCGGGGGGGGGTCTTAATGTGTATCCGAGAACCGATAACAGCCACCCTTCAGGTCTGTGTGTTTCCCCTGCAGGTTGCTTCTCACACACGTGTCCCACGAAGCGCGGTGCCTGCCAGAGACCTCCAGAATACACTAAGGTCACCTGTGTGCTTGCAGGCGGGGTTTGGCTGGGTTACACGACACCGTCGCCTTTGTGCCGCTCGCATAAGCACACATCCAGGCTCTTTTGTTCACACGCGGTCGCAAGTTCACGTGGGGAATGCGTGGCGCACACATACACAAACGCACCTATTGAGGGTCAGCTTTGAGCTGCAGTGCCGCTGCCTGTAGTCGGCGCTTCAGCCGCTTTTTGTGCTTTTGTTAAGGTTTGGGTGTAGCTTGTGTCAAAGGTTGCTCTCCCTTTCTTCCTCCCAAACTGTCTCTCCCTCAGTCTGTTGTCTTGTGTGTGTGCCAAAATGTGTGTTATAGGAAGCCCTCTGCAAATGCTAGGTTTTTCATTTAACAAAAAAATAAATAAATAAATAAAATAAAACCTAAGCTTGACACTGAGGGTAAAAAGTATGTATGTATGGGCTCTAATGCACATTTTGGGACTTGGCCAAGAGCTTATATCCTCCTCTTCAGTGTTTCCTGTGCATATGTCTCGGTCTACGGGTTCATAGGTGTGTGTGTGCGTGTGTGTGTGTGATGTGCTAGTAGGGGTTAAGGAAGGTTCATAAGGGCAAAGGCTGTCATCGACGGGATGCCAACAAGCAGGAGACTGTGACTCCCAAGGGATGGGATAAGGAGGGGAGTGGGGTCGATATTTGGTGGTTTTTCAGTGGGGGGGGGGGTGTTGTCAAAGGAACAGCTTCCTTCCTCCTGCCTTATGGCCTGTCACCCCTGATCAATGTCCCACCCTCTCCTGCCCTTGATTTCCTCCCCACCTCGTCAGGGTGAGAAGGTGGAGAAACAGGGGAGAGGAGTGAGGTAGAAACTGGGATTTAGCGCAGAGATAACAAATGTCTAAAGTAGGTTAAGAAAACACTGAACAGAACTGAGGAGCGGCGTCTAATACCCTGCTCAGCTCCTCTGTGGAGAACGGATGCCAGACCCCCAGTCTTCATCAGTAAAGGGGACCACCCAGTCCCGGAGCACATCTGCATGGCCAGAGAGCGAATTCTTCATCGGTGCTTTGAGACAGGCACATCCATTTAGCGGCTCTTCTGCACTTTCTGGCCGTCGGTGGTCCCACTCATCCACCCAAATGAGGGTGTGAAGAAGTATGCCACACGTCTGCATGAACAGGACTTTTAACAGGAGGCTTATTAAGAAGATGTTGCCAACCAGGAAAACACGAGCGGTTCATTACCAAGCGATCCATTAGCACTTGTCTCGTATACAGTGCTTTCCTGTGTGAACTGGTCCTCGAACCCCCACTCCCATAATCCACTGCCTGGTGCTCACCGCAGGGGGAAGAGGGTGTGACGGCTCAAACATAAATATTTACCCAGACTCCTGTGGGCTCACCTGTGTTAGGTCTGTCAGTGATGTCTAACGTAGATGCATGTGTGTAGTGTGTGTGTGTGTGTTTGTGCATGTGAATGTATGCATATCGAATATATACATATGTATGTATGTATATATATATATATATATATATATATACACTACCGTTCAAAAGTTTGGGATCACCCAAACAATTTTGTGTTTTCCATGAAAAGTCACACTTATTAACCACCATATGTTGTGAAATGAATAGAAAATAGAGTCAAGACATTGACAAGGTTAGAAATAATGATTTGTATTTGAAATAAGATTTTTTTTACATCAAACTTTGCTTTCGTCAAAGAATCCTCCATTTGCAGCAATTACAGCATTGCAGACCTTTGGCATTCTAGCTGTTAATTTGTTGAGGTAATCTGGAGAAATTGCACCCCACGCTTCCAGAAGCAGCTCCCACAAGTTGGATTGGTTGGATGGGCACTTCTTGCGTACCATACGGTCAAGCTGCTCCCACAACAGCTCAATGGGGTTCAGATCTGGTGACTGCGCTGGCCACTCCATTACCGATAGAATACCAGCTGCCTGCTTCTGCTCTAAATAGTTCTTGCACAATTTGGAGGTGTGTTTAGGGTCATTGTCCTGTTGTAGGATGAAATTGGCTCCAATCAAGCGCTGTCCACTGGGTATGGCATGGCGTTGCAAAATGGAGTGATAGCCTTCCTTATTCAGAATCCCTTTTACCCTGTACAAATCTCCCACCTTACCAGCACCAAAGCAACCCCAGACCATCACATTACCTCCACCATGCTTAACAGATGGCGTCAGGCATTCTTCCAGCATCTTTTCATTTGTTCTGCGTCTCACAAACGTTCTTCTTTGTGATCCAAACACCTCAAACTTGGATTCATCCGTCCACAACACTTTTTTCCAGTCTTCCTCTGTCCAATGTCTGTGTTCTTTTGCCCATCTTAATCTTTTTCTTTTATTGGTCAGTCTCAGATATGGCTTTTTCTTTGCCACTCTGCCCTGAAGCCCAGAATCCCGCAGCCGCCTCTTCACTGTAGATGTTGACACTGGTGTTTTGCGGGTACTATTTAATGAAGATGCCAGTTGGGGACCTGTGAGGCGTCTGTTTCTCAAACTAGAGACTCTAATGTACTTATCTTCTTGCTCAGTTGTGCAACGCGGCCTCCCACTTCTTTTTCTACTCTGGTTAGAGCCTGTTTGTGCTGTCCTCTGAAGGGAGTAGTACACACCGGTGTAGGAAATCTTCAATTTCTTAGCAATTTCTCGCATGGAATAGCCTTCATTTCTAAGAACAAGAATAGACTGTCGAGTTTCAGATGAAAGTTCTCTTTTTCTGGCCATTTTGAGCGTTTAATTGACCCCACAAATGTGATGCTCCAGAAACTCAATATGCTCAAAGGAAGGTCAGTTTTGTAGCTTCTGTAACGAGCTAAACTGTTTTCAGATGTGTGAACATGATTGCACAAGGGTTTTCTAATCATCAATTAGCCTTCTGAGCCAATGAGCAAACACATTGTACCATTAGAACACTGGAGTGATAGTTGCTTGAAATGGGCCTCTATACACCTATGTAGATATTGCACCAAAAACCAGACATTTGCAGCTAGAATAGTCATTTACCACATTAGCAATGTATAGAGTGTATTTCTTTAAAGTTAAGACTAGTTTAAAGTTATCTTCATTGAAAAGTACAGTGCTTTTCCTTCAAAAATATGGACATTTCAATGTGATCCCAAACTTTTGAACGGTAGTGTATATATATATATATATATCTGTTGCATTGCTTCGACGTAATTGTGTCACCTGCTCTGTTTTAAGTATTCGTGTGTGAGAAAAGGCTTGAAGAGACCCTGTGTGTTTGGGATCGCCGTGCGACTGGGTGTAGTCGCTATACGTTGCATGTGTGGACCTTGCTTAGTAGTGTTTGTTTGTTCTGGGTGATCAGCTCTCCCCGACAGGATCGGTGTGGTTAATGAGCCCAATCAGTCTTCACCAAACAGCTCCGGAGACAGTCCTCTGATCCCCCACAACCCACCCCACTCTCTCAGACCTGGAAGACGTCAGCAGGCCATTTGATCTTCACCAGCAATCTGGGCTGGAGGGGGGTCGGGGGGGGTCGCTGGGCTGGAGGGGGGTCGGGGGGGGGGTCGCTGGGCTGGAGGGGGGGTCGCTGGGAGTGGGGGCTCGGTAATTGGATCTGGATGTTTGGACTTGGCATTGTGTAGTGAACTCTCTTCCCACTCTGGCGCAGAGTGAAGAATGTGTTTGCGTGTGTAGGAGACAGAAGGAGAATAAGAGAAAGTGTGTGTGTGTGTGTGTGTGTGTGCGTGTGTGTGTGCCTCAGTAGGTTAATGTGTAACATGTAAAAGAATCAAGTTTGTACATGTTTGGGCTGAAGCCTAGCAGGGAGTGTACCTTTACGCAAGTGTGTGTGTGTGTGTGGCTCGGTACTCTGTTCATTGTTGGGAGGCTCTGGGTGACTGTGTTGAGTGAATAGGTCAGGCCGGGTTAGCTCCATGACCCATGGCTAATAAAGCATCACGTTACCTTTTGACTGCCAACCAAACCTATCATTTTAACCAAACCTGAACATGAGCCCAAAGTAACAGCCAACATCACTCAAAACCACGGGTCTGAGACCCTCACATTCCCTTCCTGATATTCCCCGAACGTCCAAAATGTCTCAAATTAGAGTACAGACATAGGCAACCATGTGCCAAGAATTTGCAGGTTTACTTGCCAGTGCATCACCACATCAGGTGCTCCCACTGCTTCATCTGTCCCCTTGGCTGAAGCTCCGAGTCATCTGCTTCTGCTGCGCTGCTTATTTTAGTCTAGTTTCTCTCTCACACACTCCCTCCCTCCCTCTCTCTCTCCCTCTCGCTCTCTCTCTCTCTCACACACGCCCTCTCTCACTCTGTCTGTGTGTGTGTCTGTCTCTCACGCTCACCCCGTCTGTGTGTGTGTCTCTCTCACTCTATCTGTATGTGTGTGTGTCTCTCGCGCTCTCTGTCTCTGTCCGTCTGTCTGTCTGTCTGTCTGTGTCTGTCTGTGTGCCAGTCTCTCTCTTACCCCCTCTGTGTGTGTGTGTGTGTGTGTGTCTCTCTCTCTGTCTGTGTGTGTGTGTCTCTCTCTCTGTCTCTGTGTCTCTCTTTCCATTTCTCTGTCCTTCTCACAACCTAATCAAACACAATCTAATGTGCCACGCCCCCTGGTGAACCACATCATGTACTAGACTTGCAGCACATATAATGGCTATAGTAAAAATCATGTCCAAGAAAGGAAACCACAGCGGTTGCTGGGTAGAGTCTCTAGAAGGCAGACTCAGGGAGGCAGCAGGGAGCGTACCTCCATCTCGCTTAGTCTGCTCTCTAGAAACTCACTCTGTCACACATATGCATGTGAACACACACACACACAAACACACTGGCACTTTTCTCTATGTTGTCATGTCTATCTTGCACAGTTGCAGACAGTGGGCTGGTTAAAAAAACACAAAACGAAACCCATTGCAGCGGTAGCTAGCTGCAGTGCCATGAAGACGCCTACTTCCCTTCAGCCCCCATCCCGTACCTGCTTGTAAAGGTTTAGATTCGGCTGGATGAGGGTTTGGAAAGTGTGCATGTGTGCATGTGCGTGCATGTCACAGCCGTTGACACAGAGTGTGTTTGGGGTTGAACACAAGTTGTCAAATGTTAGTTGCCTGCAGGAGGAGATGCTATCAGCACTTAGCCCATCTGTCAGCCAGACGGCAGAAGAGACGCAGCAGAGAAAGGACAGGGAGGGAGGGGGATAGAGACAATAACACATTTTCTTTTTCCCGATCTTTGCCAGCCATAATACAGCCTAGCATTAGTGATACCTCGTGGCTTTCATAAAACCGTGATAACTGTTGTAATGCAGAGAAAGAAGCAGAAAGGGCACGCCGTCTGAGAAGAACAAACCCACCTATGTGAATGGGACGCACCTCTAAAGTTACAAGTCTGTCAGGTTCTCTCTCTCTCTCTCGCTCACTGCCTCTCCCTCTCTCCTCCTCCTCCCCTTGTCTCTAGCAGGCTATGGCTGGTGTATGATATATGATTATGTGATGGCTCAGATGGAGAGGGGGGTGAGAGTCGGAACAGTTAAATTTGGCCGAATAAACTCAAATTCTCGAAACTCTCTCAAATAAGTTAAGTGCCCCATTTTGCCATTCCAAATCCTCTATATTTTCCCATTTTCAGTGTTGCTGAGGCAGTTTACAAAATGACACAATTATACGAGTCATGAAGCCAAATAGCTGTGGACATGTTTTGTTTTTTTCCTTTGTTTTTAAACAACCAAGTATTGTTGTTCTGGGTCACAGAGCTGTTAGAGAATGTATGCTTTCTGTCTACACTGTTGCGTTTCAGTCAGACCATCTCGTCTTGTATAACTTCAGCTGCAAGGTTGTCCAGTATATAGGACTTCACCAGCGTATGTGTGTGTGTGTGTGTGCTGTTGCCTGTCAGTATATCAGCCATACAGCCCCTTCCTCATGGCTGCTGATGAGATTTCACTCTAAACACTTTGATGTGCAGCATCTCATAACATCCCTGTCTCTCACCTTCCCTCTCTTTCTGTCTGATTTCCCTCCCTCTCTCTCTCGCTCTCTCTCTCTCTCTCTCTCTCTCTCTCTCTCTCTCTCTCTCTCTCTCTCTCTCTCCCCTTCTGCAGGACTACTTGGAATGCATCAGTAACCAGTCTTGCCTGGCCCTGAGTGCTGCGGATAAAGGCTCCCTATTTGGCAACATCCAAGACATCTACCACTTTAACCGGTACAACACACACGTGCTGTGTAAACACAGCCTGACACACTCAAGCACACCTTGTTGTCTGTCTGAAAGGTTGGACCACCTGTTGGTTTTTTTGGGTTGGGCATTGTTTTTGGTTGGTGTGTGTGTGTGTGTGTGTGTGTGTGTGCATTCTGTCTGCATATTCTCCTTCCCCGGCACCGCTCTGGACTCTGCGTGTTTAGACGGTGCATTGGGACGGGTTAATGGCAAGGGTGGCATCAGCCGTGGTGGTCTACGGACACGCAACACGCACCACACCTTCCCAACACTATTCTCTCATCAGCTGTTGAACAAAGAAAGAAAAATAAGAAAAAAAAAGACAAAATAAAGTGGTCTAAAGCAGTTACGCTGACCTCTCGCGCCTTAGCCATGAAACAATAACTTCACCCTTGGCCCGTTTTTCCATGAACGGGAGGTGCACATGCGTGCGTGCAAGCACACACACACACACACATATACACACACACACATATACACACACACACACACTGAGCCTATTTCAATTCATGGAAGTTTCTTATTTGTTCAGAGCAAGGTGCCTTAGGACCTCATTTCTGTACCAAGGGTTATGCTTGACTGTGATATTTGCCCCGATTGTTTAGAACAATGAATCCTGGGCCACTTCTGCCTCTATAATTCACGTGGGCCTGATTGATGTTGTGTGTGTGTGCGAGACACTGGGGAGGTAGCGGTGCATTTGCCCGTGTATTCATTCATCATGACTCTGCAGTATAACATATATCGCTGATGTTTTGAGCGATTTGTTGTTTCAGAGACCTGCTCCATGACCTCGAGAAGTGTAACGCAGACCCTGTGGCCATCGCCGAGTGCTTTGTGGCCAAGGTAAAAACAAGACGTTAACCCCTCACACCCTTGACCTCACACGCCTTCGCACATCCACCGCTCTTTCCCGCAAGCTTGCACACACGCAATACTCCTCCTCCGCTTGTTGAAACTTGTCCAAACAGCTGGTTCTGACAAAGCAAAGCAAAACACACACACACACGCACGCACGCACGCACGCACGCACACACACACACACACACTCACACACTGCATTATCATGTAATGTGCCTAAATCAGATGTAGAATGAATAATGGAGAATGCCAGCATTGTTTGAAGGGTGTCAGATCTGTGATTTTCAGAAAGGGTCGTAGTCGTAGTCCCCCCCCTTTTTTTTCTCCCCAATTGTATCTGGCCCATTACCCCACTCTTCCGAACCATCCCGGTTGCTGCTCCACCCCCTCTGCCGATCCAGGGAGGGCTGCAGACTACCACATGCCTCCTCCGATACATGTGGAGTCGCCAGCCGCTTCTTTTCGCCTGACAGTGAGGAGTTTCGCCAGGGGGACGTAGCACGTGGGAGGATCACGCTATTCCCCCCAGTTCCCCCTCCCCCTCGAACAGGTGCCCCGACTGACCAGAGGAAGCGCTAATGCAGCAACCAGGACACATACCCGCATCCGGCTTCCCACCCGCAGACACGGCCAATTGTGTCTGTAGGGATGCCCGACCAAGCCGGAGGTAACATGGGGATTCAAACCAGCGATCCCGGTGTCGGTAGGCAGTGGAATAGATCACCACACCACCCGGATGCCCCCAGAGCCGTAGTTTTTACAGTGGACTGACGCATGCTGTGGAATGTCAGCCTCAAGTGCAGGAAGAGAGGAGGGAGGAAGGAGAATTTCAGAGGAATTTTCAGCACTGTCCAGAAATGTAATAACCTCATTTTTACTGGCCAAGCTGGGTAGGGCCCGAGAGCAGCGCCCCAACAGCGTGACAAAATGGATTCAGCCATTCTTTCCTCTTTCTGTGCGCATGTGTGTGTGGGTGTCGATGCACAAATACATGTGCTCGTATGCGCCAGAGTATGTGTTGCAAACACACAGCATCCTTGGCTTTGTCTTCGTTCTTCTTCACTCCCCCTTCTATTGCCCGTAAAAAAAGACTGTACTCTTATGTCCCATGATAACATGCTGCATTACAACACATCCTCCGAAACAATTAACATTCCCCCCCCCCTGCACCACAAGTGCACACAATAACACAGTGAAGCTGTCTGGCCATGTGTAAACACACAGCCAAAGTCAGCCAGTGTCACAGACTCCCTAAATACAGTAGCTGTTGTTGGGACATGCCAGTTTTACAACTAACCATGCCACCATTTTGTGCAATTAACTGAAGTCCATAAACAAAACAAGACACAGGCATGTTGTAACCGACGGTTTAAAATGTCATTCGGAAATGTTTCCACAGGAAAGGTCAAACCGTTGCCTACAATGCAGGTGTGTTGCGTTAGCTGGGTTTTGGCTAACCGGTGCCTCAGTTCGCCTGAGCGAGGGTTCGATTTGCTAATCTGTGTGGTCAGAAGCAGGTACAGACACAGACGCATGGATGATTGATGAGCCATGGCCAACGAAAGATAAGATAGAGAGAGTGACTGTGGCCCTATTGTTTTTATACTTTGGCTTTGTGACAAAGTGATCTTAATCTTTATTATTATTGCACAATTAGGTAACCTGAACTAATCAGTGTGGTTTTTCTTATTGCCAGGTAATCGTAATTACACCTCCTGACTACAGTCAGTCAGGCCTCTTTTTGATCACGCTATTGTAGGTAGTTGCTGCTGCACTGAGGGGTTGCTCATACCCTTTCCATCGGGGTAATACTAAGTGCCTGTATATGTCATACATGTGTGCAGGAATGTGAGACTCAGCATGGTCTTCATAGAATCACTATTGGTCCTCTCACTCTCTCTCACTCTGTCTCTTCTCTCTCTCTCGCTCTCTCTTTTCACTCACTCGCTCTCTCACTCGCTCTCTTCTCGCTCGCTTCTCTCTCTCACTCTTCTCTCTCGCACTCTCTCGCTCTCACTCTCTTTTCTCTCACTCGTTCACTCACTGTCTCACTCTCTTTCTCTCGCTTGCTCGCTCGATCGCTCTTCTCTCTCTCGCTCGCTCACTCTCTTCTCTCTCTCTCTCGCGCACTCGCTGTCTCACTCTCTTCTCTCTCTCTTGCTCGCTCGCTCTCTCTTCTCTCTCTCTCTCTCTCGCTCGCTCACTCCTCTCTCTCACTCTCACTCTCTTTTCTCTCACTCGCTGTCTCACTCTCTTCTCTCTCTCTCGCTCGCTCGCTCTCTTCTCTCTCTCGCTCTCTCTCTTCTCTCTTGCTCTATCAGTCTCTTGTTCTCACTCTCTTCTCTCTCCCTTGCTCGCTCTCTCTTGCTCTCTCTTGCTCTCTTTCTTCTCTCTCTCTCTCATTTTGTTTTAATGCATGATTTTGTGGATGTGTTGATGAGTGAGTTTAACAAAGTCCAAACCTATTCTGGAGTCAGTGGCCAAACCATGTCCTGGAAACATTTAGTCATCACTTGTTATCACTCCACACCCTTGTGAGACCAAGATGTCCGAAAGGAGCTCTCCTATGCATTTGTTGTCCGATTGTCTGTTAAAGGGCTGTAACCAAAATTAGCACCCTGAATTCTTTTGTATTAATGAAGGTTAGTCATGCACACTCACGCCCAGAGAAACCACAAAACCACAACTATTCACTTTGCATCTGCTCCGAAACACATGCCATCACACACACACACACACACACACACACACACACACACACACACACACACACACACACACACACACTCAACCACAACCGCATCACCAGTGTTTGCAGCCAGATAAGGATCGTAGCCCATTAAAGTTTGTGCAGGAGAAAAAAACTCTGACGGTATATCTTCCCGTCACTCTCTCTCCCGCCCGCTTAGATAATTGCCTATCTATCCTGATGTTCCTCTCCTTTCCACGAAGTCCTAGCTACCAAATGTGTTGAGTAAGCCTTAAAAGCTTTTTATAGGTTGCTGCATGCTGACTGAGGCATTGGGAGCAGGATTAAAACAAGGTCATGAGGTTTTATCGCTCCAAGAAACTTGTCCGATTTAGTAGTTGATATACAAAAATCTTTCATTAGGTCCAGTCCAGACCGAAGAAGGCCTTGCAGCAGCGAAGCCTATCGTCTCATCCCATAAACTTTACTCGCCATGCTGATGGGGGAGTGTCCGGTGGCGGAGCAGAATCTTTAAATCTATTTTTATTTCACGTCAGATGTTCCACGGTGATTAGTGGGCACTGTTAATCAAATGTCCTCGCTAATCAAAACACACCATAAATCAGCAGGGCCGGTCGGTAGCCGGACACAAGCGGGGACGGATCCCAAGGTCGTTTTTATCTCTATAAATTTTAATTGTAGTAGCCAGAACGCAATGCACAGAAGTCCCACGTGCAGTGTTTGGATGTAGTGGAGGAGAGTTTATATAGATTTACAAGGGCAGCATATTATAGATGGGGGTTATTTCAGAGGCTTCTGGTTTGCTGGTTAGGTTCAAAGCGTATATGTGTGTGTGCGCACACATGCATGTGTGTGTGTGTGGGCGCTGTGCCTGCTCCTGCATGCTCGTGTGTAACAAATCTGTGCTGCAAAGAGAAGTGTACGTCCTGTGGTTTTAGTCTTGTGTGCCCAGAGGTATTGGGAGTGTGTATTAGGAGTATGTGTCTGAAGTGTGTGTGTGTGTCATCAGAAATCGATGGTGGCACATCTGGTTGTGTTTAGGCCTGGTCTGTGGCGGCAGACTGCTGGAGACTCCAGGAGCTCTGCTCTTCAATTTAGCATGATTCCCACGGTGCACCTCAGGCAACCAAAAGCGCGAGTGTGTGCCAGCATTTGTGTGTGTGTGTGTGTGTGTGTGTATGTGTGTGTGTGTGTGTGTGTGTGTACTCTCTGTCCAAATGTATATTTGTGGTTGGACACCGTTCCTTTGCAGACAGGTCTGACTGTTTGCCAAAGTTTGAGCAGAAATGTGTATTTTTATACAGTATGGAAAAAATAGCATTCTCACACATCCGTAACGTGTGTGTGAACGTATTTGTGTGCGTGTTGTTGTGCATGATGCACAAAAACAGTCCCCCTGCATCTGCCTTGTGTGTTTATGATGCTGCTTCCTGTGATAGCCGTCCGCATCCTGCGTCAGGACGAACTTGCTGTATTTATAGGCACATGAGTTCAGTTAGACTCCCAAGTTACACAACAGCGGCGTTCATCTCCAGGACTGCAAGGGGGGTGGTGGTGGGTGGGAGGGGGGGGATTAAGGGGGTAGCTACCGGGAAAAGATAAAAAAAGGATAAAAACAGAGAGGGGGGGGAATATTAGTAAAGGATGGATGGAGAGATGAGATGAGAGCGGCGCTCCAGAAAAGGAGCCAGCAGAGTGGCGGGTGGGGGGTGGGGGGCGGAGATGTGAGGGGGTCTTGACAGCAGGGAGGAGGAGCGTGGTGTTTGCTCCGGCTGTGATAAGTCATGCTGCCTCCGGTGGCTTTGATCTTCCCAGAGGCATGTGAGGTGGGAAAGGCCCAATTAAAGGGGCGGTGATGAGGTATGAGGGGATATTTAATCTGAGCGCTACAGTCTTTTGGGATCAACACAAACTTAAAGGCAAGGGACGCTGGCTAATCATAAGCTACGGGGCTGGCTTTCAATTAGCAGCACGAGAGGGGAGCCTTTACTTGTGGGCCCTGCGTGTAGGTCAGTAAACGAGAACTAGCCGGCCATTCGCCCAACTGACGCTGAGCTCCTTGCCTTGAGAAACTAGCTAACACACACACACACACGCGCGCAGACACACACACACACACACACACACACACACACAATGCCCAAGCATGATATGGAGGCGTCCAGGTGGCGTGGCGGTCTATTCCGTTGCCTACCAACACGGGGATCGCCGGTTCGAATCCCCGTGTTACCTCCAGCTTGGTTGAGTGTACCTACAGACACAATTGGCCGTGTCTGAGGGAGGGAAGCCGGATGTGGGTATGTGTCCTGGTCGCTGCACTAGTTCCTCCTCTGGTTGGTCGGGGCACCTGTTCGGGGGGAGGGGGACTGGGGGGGATAGCGTGATCCTCCCATGCGCTACATCCCCCTGGTGAAACTCCTCACTGTCAGGTGAAAAGAAGTGGCTGGTAACTCCACATGTATCAGAGGAGGCATGTGGTAGTCTGCAGCCCTCCGTGGCTCGGCAGAAGGGGTGGAGCAGCGACCGGGACAGCTCAGAGAGCGGGGTGATTGGCCAGGTACAATTGGGGTGAAAATGGGGAGAAAATCCCCCCCCCCACTAAAAAAAAGCATGATGTTGACACACACACACGATGCCCAAACACGATATGGAGTCATCTCATCTTGCTCTTGGTGTCTCCACCCAACAAATTCCACATTTTTTACTCTTCATTTGCGACAATTACTGTAGTTTTGCATAAACTAACTCTCTCTCTCTCTCTCTCTCTCTCTCTCTCTCTCTCTCTCTCTCTCTCTCTCTCTCTGTGTCTCTGTGTGCCTTTCTTTTTCTAGAGTGAAGAATTTCACATCTACACCCAGTACTGCACCAACTACCCGCGGTAAGACAGAGAGGGTTTTGTGTCTTTGTATGTATTCCGTTGTGCCGCTGTGTGTTTCTTTTTGTGCGGCGGCCGTATAAAACGTCTCGTCTCATCGTCGGTGTCATCCTACCCCATCTCACCTCGCTATACATTCTTCCCACCGTCTCACATGGCCCTGTTTTGTACGCCGGGCAACACGTCACCCCCCCTCCCCCGCCCTGCTGGACCGACATGTTCTATAGATGATTCTTCTGCAGGAGTCAAAGTGTCTACTGCCAGTTACGCCTTGGGGTCTCTCCACCTCCCTCCCTCTCTCCCTCCTTCCCTCCCTCACCCTTTGTTTCCTTCTTTTACACAGGGCCTATTGACAGTGCTGTACTGTACTGACAGATGGGTATTATAGTTGTCACCTTATCATACCTAATAGCTTTAATGTCTTGTTTCACACTGTGGGAACGTCGCTGCCATATGGCACACCTGTGTGGCCCTTCAGTTACGAAAGTGTATGTGTTTGTTTGTGTGTGTGTGTGTGTGTGTGTGTGTGTGTGTGTGTGTGTGTGGCTTTGTGCGGCTTTGTGCGGCTTTGTGTTGCTGTTTGACTTTGTGTGTGCCTTTATGCCTGTGTAATTGTGTGGTGCACGTGCAAGTGTGTGTATGCCTCTTTTTTTTTGTGTGGATTTTCCCCCCTTTTTTTGCCCCTATTGTACCCAGCCAATTACCCCACTCTTCCGAGCCATCCCAGTCGCTGCTCCACCCGCTCAGCCACTCCGGGGGGGGGGCTGCAGACTACCGAATGCCTCCTCTGATACATGTGGAGTCGCCAGCCGCTTCATATCACCTGACAGTGAGGAGTTTCAGCGGGGGGACGTAGCACATGGGAGGGTCACGCTATTCCCCCCAGCTCCCCCTCTCCCCTGAACAGGTGCCCCAACCGACCAGAGGAGGCGCTAGTGCAGTGACCAGGACGCATACCCACATCCGGCCTCCCAACCGAAAACACAGCCAATTGTGTCCGCAGGGACGGCCGACAAAACCAGAGGTAACACGGGGATTCGAACCACCGATCCCCGTCTTGGTAGGCAACAGAATAGACCGCCACACTACCTGGACCCCCCACGACCACCCCCCATCCCCAAGTGTGTGTGTGTCTATGTGTGGTACGACTGTTGCCAGTTGGGAGGGCTCAGGGTGGAGGGATGGAGATAGGTTAGGCGGTTTAGTACAGGCGTTTCATTTATCAGAGTCTTTGTCTCTCTCTTCCGGCATGGGCCGGAGCTCCCCCGGCCTCGCTCTCTTCCTTCAGCGCGGATATCAGGGGTCGCTCCCCTCTCTCTATCTCTATCTCTCACTTTCTATTGTTTCGCCATGTTCGCCCCCATGTTTGTCAGTCAGTGTCCGTCCAGGTCCCAGCTTCGACGGAGAACACAAAGAGCGGTTTGTTAGTTGGCACACCTGAGGCCGATCACTAAATCGGCCTCGCTAACACGCGTCGGCTCTCCCACGCCCCGTGCCCCCTCCCCCCCTCTCTCCACCTGCAGCCGAGGCTAAACCACACCCCAGTACCGCTCCACATGTTTATTGTCTGCACCTCTGTGACGGGGGGGGGGGGGGGTGATAGGCTTTTCCCTCATGCTAAGACATATAACACTTGCTGTGTTTCACAACCATCCTGAGGCACCGCAGACAGCACACCCTCACCCTCACTCTGGTGACTTGTGTCTCTGCTGCACACAGGTCTGAGGAAACACTGTGATGAAGGTGTTCACTGGGCAGTAATGACTCTGGCCACCGGTTTTGTGTGTGTATACACATGGGTGTAGGCATTCTTGAGCGTCTGTGTGTGTCTTAGTGTGTGTGTGAGTGTGTGTGTGTGAAGGGGCTATTGTCAGCTGCTGAAGGTAGACCCTCTCCCACACCCTCACACAGCTGGTGACCCCAACCAAGGTCACACACGACAGACACAGAGGAGACACACGTGCACGCATGCACACGTACACACATGTGTTGTGTATGCGTGCACAGACAGACAGACAGACAGCGGGAGCGGAGGCTGCAGATGTACCGCGGTCACTCTGAGCTCGGAGGTCGGGTTTCCTCTGGAACAATGTGAGGCCTGTGCGGAGTCGCACTGGAATTCAGACATGCAGACACGAACACACGGGCGCGCGCACACAATGAAACACTCAGAGAGACAATTTGGGCAGCGTGCAAGTCTCTCCATCTGTGCATGTGCACATGCACGCGCACACAGACACACACACAATAGAAGAAATGCCTTTCCACAGTTAAAAAGGCCCTTTCTTCTAGAGTAGGTCACGGAGCAGCTCTTGCAGTGACCAGTTAACACACAGGCTGGATGAGACTCTACACTGCCGTCATTTCAGTACACGACAATAAATTCATAACCCCCTGAACACTGAAAAGAAGAGAGCACATGTTGGGCAAGGCACGTTTATTTGTATACTGCATTTCATTTAAAAAAAAGCCAATTCAAAGTGCTTTACATCAGGCATAACAATACATTTAACTAGGTATAAAAAATACAATAAAAATAAATATAAAGATTTAAGATTAAAACATAATTTAAAAAGAAATTTAACAATAACCATGTAGAAGAATAAGCTAGCCAGAACTGGTTAAACGATAAAAGGCTCATCAGGTGGAGGCAGAGCCTCCCAGTAAAAGGCACTGAGATTAAGTGCACAACAGCAACTATTTCACCAGGGTGACCATGGAGGATGTACCAACTAGTGTTTGTGATGAGTCCCTTCTGTCACTTTCATAGGTTGTCTTCCTTAAGTTGTTTATTCTTAAATAAATTTTGACTTCTATTCTTCTAGGTTCATAAGCTCCTCTGTGTGTGTGTGTGTGTGTGTGTGTGTGTGTGTGTGTGTGTGTGTGTGTGTGTGTGTGTGTGTGTGTGTGTGTGTGTGTGTGTGTGTGTGTGTGTGTGTGTGTGTGATGTAGAATTCAACTTTAAAGAGAGAGAGAGGGAATAGAGACTAAGGTTGTCCTGTGCAGTCAGAGATGTTGGTTTTCATTTTTGTTTTGCCTAGAGTTTTATGTCAGGACTTAGAAACCCGTTTTATTTTCACTGGAAAGTCGGGAGTTATTCTGTGTTTTTTCTTTTTCCTCTGCTGTTTATAATCATATCGCTGAACTATCGACCGTCGGGGTTGTCTCCACAGGTCGGTGGCTGTGTTAACAGAGTGCATGAGGAACAAGATGTTGGCCAAGTTTTTCCGTGAGCGCCAGGAATCTCTGAGACACTCCCTGCCCCTGGGCTCCTACCTGCTCAAGCCAGTGCAGAGGATCCTCAAGTACCACCTACTGCTACATGTCCGTATATCTGTCTGTCTCTCTGTCTGTCTGTCTGTCGGTCTGCATGCATAGGCTCACACCCTGGTCAATTGTACAGAAATTATATGACGAAACTGCATACAGACACACACATGTCCACTAATGTATGTGTGGGTGCTTGGTTTTGTGTTTAGTTGAATAGCGTTCTATTCCTGACTCGGCCCGTCCCATTGCCAAGCCAGTTAAAACAGTGCGGCCAACTGTTTGGACATATGGTGCCCAGTAGGCACTTCCTGTGTGTGGGGCTCTGTAAACTCACAGCTTGTATGTTCTCGCACGAGATTGGGTCTTTGTGTGTGTGCATGTGTTTTCATGCATGCTGAAACACACTTATGGATGTATTTCTATGTAAATAACAAGAATAAACTAACCAATCATACACTTCTAAGTAGGGCTGGGCAGAATTCAACATTATTGTTAACCATCTTTCAGCAGTGTTGTATTGGGATTCATTGTTCACTTTTAATGATAATCTATCACCTAAAATTTCTCATCAAATGAGGTTTGGAATATTTGAGTATAATTTTTTTTAAGAATATCTTTATTACATTTTCATACACAACATAAAACACAGCAGCTCAGACGCGACATGACAAAATGAGTAAGTAAATAAAAAATAGTGGGCATGACCTCCATCCACACACCGCCCCCTACAGCAGAGAAAGGCAACATGAAATAAATAAATATGTAAACAAATAGCAAGATTACAGGAAACCTGGTTTTGCAATAAACAGGTGCAGGGACAGGCTAGGCCGGTGTAGGAAACCCATGTAACATGGAAGATGACAGCGTAGGGCCAGTATGTTCTAAGTAAGGGTCCCAAACTTTAAAGAAGGCGTCTATTTGAGTATAATTTGAAAATGAGTTTTGGTTTGACGTTATACTTTAACATTACCAAAGTTAAACGTGATGACCCTCAGTTGTATTCTTAAACATAGTATTTTTGTATGCGTGAGCATATGTTGTGATATATATTGGTACAATTCCTTATAAATGCTGTGATGATAATATTCTCCATTTTGCCCAGCTCTGCTTCTAAGCACACTACATGGTGGTACTAGTTTATGTGGGGATTTTTCTTTACAGCGCAGTTATCAAGTATCTTACAGTAGCTTTGAACCTGTCTCAGCCAATCAGAATTAAGGAATGGGTCCATATTGTTTGCTTAATTTGCATATGTGCTAAGTGTCACTACTGCATGTTATGTTTGTGCACGATGCAGGAGATAGCCAACCACATGGAGAAGGACACGGAGACCTACGAGGTGGTGCAGGAGGCTATAGATACCATGCAGAGAGTGGCATGGCACATCAATGACATGAAGAGGAAACACGAGCACGCTGTTAGATTACAGGTACTAGAACACGTGTGCACACATAAAAACACACACATGGGCACACCCGGTTGCGTGGCGGGCTATTCCGTTGCCTACCAACATGGGGATCGCCAGTTCGAATCCCTGTGTCTGCGGGTGAGAAGTCAGATGTGGGTATGTGTCCCGGTCACTGCACTAGTACCTCCTCTGGTCGGTCAGGGCACCTGTTCAAGGGAGGGGATAGCGTGATCCTCCCACGTGCTACATCCCCCTGGTGAAACTCCTCACTTCCAGGTGAAAAGGAGCGGCTGGCAACTCCACATGTATCAGAGGAGGCATGTGGTAGTCCGTGGCCCTCCCTGGATCAGCAGAGGGGGTGGAGCAGTGATTGGGACTGCTTAGAAGAATGGGGTAATTGACTGGCTACAACTTGGAGAAAAAAAGGGGGGGCACACACCCACCAAATAAGGTTGATGACAGTGGACCTCTCATTTCAATTATTTTTGCTGTTACGCAACATTAAGGAAACCCCACACTTGCAAATACCACACTTTATTTATTCAGTTGGTATTTCTCTCTTGCCGGGACTTTTTCAGCCATTGTCTAACAGTTGTCCAACTGGACTGAAGCTTGTTTTCTTGTTTCTGATCAAATCCCTGAAATAGTCCTTATTGATCCCTATTGTATTGCTAGTAAGAGCGTTGTCGTCCGGGTAGCGTAGCGGTCTATTCTGTTGCCTACCAACACAGGGATCTTCGTTTCGAATCCACATGTTACTTCCGGCTTGATGGGGCGTCTCTATAGACACAACTGGCCGTGTCTGCGGGAGGGAAGCCAGATGTGGGTATGTGTCCTGGTCGCTGCACTAGCGCCTCCTCTGGTCAGTCGGGGTGCCTGTTCAGGGGAGATGGGGAACTGGGGGGAATAGCGTGATCCTCCCACGCGCTACGTCCCCCAGGTGAAACTCCTCACTGTCAGGTGAAAAGAAGTGGCTGGTGACTCCACATGTATCGGAGGAGGCATGTGGTAGTCTGCAGCCCGCCCCGGATTGGCAGAGGGGGTGCAGCAGCGACCGGGACGGCTGGAAAGAGTGGGGTAATTGGCCAGGTACAATTTGGGAGAAAAAGAGGGGAAAAAATCCCCCAAAAAAGGAGTGTTGTCATGATCTGCAGAACCAGAGGCCAATTATCTAAAATTCCTGATTTTAAATTGTCTGATAATAATCTTGGGGTATGTAATAAGGAACAAATGACAGACGATGATGATATTGATAGGCAATGCCACATGATGTATGCACAAGCAGTGAAGATGTCTGTTCAGAGCATATTGTACACCACTTTATACTGCACAATATACTGCACTTTATACTGCACACCTGTGGTCAAACTACGTAAAAGCAAGCTTACAGAGGCTCTGAGTAGCTTATAATGATGCTATGAGAATAGATGGTGTAGTGCAAGTGAAATGTTTGTGGCTGCAGGAGTCAGCACCTTTCAGGCTCTTCTAAAACATCTCATTTATAAATTTATTTGCCGGCTCAATGACTCGGATAATGTAATCATCTGAGTTTAACTAAGATTCAGTGCCACAAGCTACCAATCCTGGCAGTGGGTCTATTGGTATAGCTGCCTTCTTATAAGACACTGATTTGTTCTTTTTATGTTATTTTATTGTGTTTATCTTTTACCAATGAATCTGATCTTTTATGGCTTCATTTTTTTATTTTCCATTTTTTTACCATGTCTTGGTCTGTTATGGACCCTGAGTCCGCAATAAAGTTTTGAGTTTGATTACTTGACTGGCACGAGCTGTGCAAAGGTTTCATTTCATGTATGAGTTCATGTTGCCTCTTTACTCCGGAAAAAAAAAAACTGCACGGACAAGGTTTAGATAACCGAGCTCTTTCCTGTTGCACGCCATTTCTGGTATAAAAACAGACATCTTTGTGTTCAGACTTCCAAAGAAGTCCGTGTTTTCTTGCTTTGTGGAAGTTACGTAATCCCCAGGTTTGAATTAGTCTGCCCTCTGATCGTGCCGATGTCTTTGGCAAGACACTGCATTTTGCACCGGGCTAATATGGCCTCGGATAAGGAGGACACAAAACAGGGAAACTATAGTGGGATGAGTGCAGGAGCGGGAAGCATTCGTCTCTGAGACAGCAGTAGAGGGCAAGGTTGTTAAGAGATAACGGATTACAAAAGAAAGCATAAAACATTTGTCCATATTTTCTGTTCTTCTCCACTAACCCCTCGATCTGCCTCCTCATCTTGTTCGTTTTACTTTCCTGCAACCATTGTTTTTTTTTCTTTCTTCTAGCCCTCCCTCCATTAAACAGAACAAACACACAACACCCTCCCTCTCTCTTTGAACAAACACTAGCACACTCTCATTTCATTTCTCCATCAGCCATCTTTTGGTTTATTTCCCTTCGTCTCATTTGTTTTAGTTACCAGGCCATGTATCCTTTTCCTCGTGTCCCCTCCAGTTGAACTCTTGTGTCTCTTCGGAGCCAAAATGCTTTTGGAACTCAAAGAGTGTTTTTCCATCCATCTCATTTGCACAATTGTTTTATCATTCTTTAACTGTGCAAATAACGAAGCTCTGATCTACCGCTGCATTCCTTCATCCTCGGCAGGAGATCCAGAGCTTGCTGACCAACTGGAAGGGCCCCGATCTGATCGGCTACGGAGAGCTGGTTTTAGAGGGAACCTTCCGCCTGCAGAGGGCCAAGAATGAGAGAACCCTCTTCCTGTTTGACAAGCTCCTGCTGGTCACCAAGAAACGGGAGGAGACGTACACATACAAGGCTCACATCCTGGTCAGTTGTACAGCTCTAGACACCATAGATACACACCTTCTCTACTCCGTAATACCCGTTCACTACAAGACCCTCATCTCCACACTTATCTGATGCAGTGCTGCAACTTGATGCTGGTCGAGGTCATCCCCAAAGAACCACTAAGCTTCAGCGTCTTCCACTACAAGAACCCCAAACTACAGCACACTGTACAGGTACAGTAAATGGCAGAAGAGTAAATGGCATAACAAAACCCACAGCATAACGAAAGCCGATCATCATGTCATTGTTTGGCTCACACATACCATTTGAACCGTGTAGATATGAGGAAGCTGAAACCTGAGTGTGGTCATAAAGTGTGGCTAGATTTTGCAGGTGTCTGTTTTGTAGAGCAGTCGAGCTGAGTACACAGAGGTGCTTGGGCACGTTGAGTGTTTTGAGTGGAACCACAGCCATTGTTCATTTTAAACCATACTGTTTTGGCAAAGCTCTTACATGGAAAAGATAATGTGGAACACCATAAATGAGTACCGCCACATGCGTTGTTTTAGGGTTTATCCTAATCTTCTGACACTTCTTTTAAGTTTGCATGCCTAATCGGTGTGTATTATCTTCTCCTCTGTGATGTGTTTCGCTTTTGTTTTTGCCCCTAGGCCAAATCGCAGCAGGACAAACGCATGTGGATCTTGCATCTGAAGAGACTGATACTTGAAAACCATCCTGCAAAAATCCCAGCTAAGGTGAGAGCAGCTCGTTTCCTCCCTGCTCCGTCTCTGCTTGAGCACTTCAGCGATGTCATAAACAACTGAAATGGTTATGGATGGCGGAACTATTGTTCAATCTCGCCCACAATATTTTATTCCCTTCTCGTCTATCTCGTTGCTTTTCTCTTTCCTCTGGCACTCTAGTTTCTTCCTCCCTTTACTTATACAATCACTCTTCTGTCTGATTCCTCTGTCTTTATTCTCTGGCCAAGCGCAAGTGGAAAATTGAGTTTTATCCAGGACGAGAGCTGTTGATGGGATTCAACAGCATTTAAAACAATTGCCTGTTAAACTCTGTCCTCGTTGATTGGGAAAGATAGCGGTCTGGTGCCACCTAGTGTCGAAGACTTCACTAATCGTCAGCTGGACCATATTTATCTCGCATTAATTTTTACTTTCCACTTCATGTATCCTAGGCGAAGCAGGCCATTTTGGAGATGGATGCAATACGTAAGTGGAAATTTACTTTTAATTTTATATAGGAAACAATTCTTTCATGTATCTCTTTTTTTTAATTGTGCTTTCCATCCTCGCAGTGTTCGTTATCTGATGTTTACCTCTTTCCTTACCTGTCCAGATCACCCAGGGTTTCACTACAGCCCTGATGGAGATAAGAATGGCAATCCTCAAACCAAGGAGGGCCCTACACCTCGAAGAGCACGGAGGAAGGGTGAGTTTTGCACACTTCATTGAAAGTGAATCATGGGTGCCTTCTCCTCATACATCCCATTCCATTATCCAAGCCGCTTATCCCAAGTGGGGTCGCGGGATGCTGGAGCCTATCCCAGCAGTCACTGGGCAGTAGGCGGGGAGAAACCCTGGACAGGCTGCCAGTCCATCACAGGGCCTTCTCCTCATACAATTCCTCTTATTAATTATGAATTATCAATTAATTTATTTCTCTAATTTCTCCCCTCAGAACCTCTGTCCAAGATACTGAAGAACTCGAAACAGAGTGGTGCCAACACAGATGGCCAAAAGGTGAGTTATCAACAGAAATGATTAAAGAAATAACTGTGATTTTCAACATGATCTCTCTCGATATATGTTGTAGGGATAACACTCCATTAGCAACCATAACACTGAGCAGACTGTTGTCTCAAACACAGCTAAAACTGTATCTGCCAATGACATCACTGATAGATCTGTGAATTGCCATCTTTATATAGCATTCACTACAACAGCTGTAAGTAGCGTTATTTGCATTTTTTTTTAAAGAATGTAGCCAACTTCAGTGTAGCCCACCAAAGGTAGCAGCAAACCAGCAAGTAAGGGTTGTAATTTTTACATTCACATATTTGACAGTCCGTGACATCAGCTGTCAGAGGCACACAGAAAACTGCTCAATATTATGACTGCTAATGGAGTGCTAATATTCCTACAACATATATTTAAAGATAAAATTTAAAATCTTGATTGTTTTCCTTTAACAGAAACTGAGACATATATATTAATATTCATACATCAACACTTTCATAAACATCATTTGACCAAACTCTTTGGAAACCCACTTTTCTCCAGCGGACAAGCCTAGGTGCCACCCTACTCTCTCCGGTGTCCCAGCTGGCTCTGGGCACTATTGGCCGCAGCCGCAGCCTCATCAACCAGTCGCAGGAGTCCCTGGACCCCAGCGATCACTATGAGCACAGTGACAGAGAGGAAGGGGAGGAGCCACATCAGCAAGACGCTGATGATGAGGATGATAGTGGCCCGGTGAGTTAAAATGCCCACACTGTGTGTTCTAGTTATTTAAATCTTTGTTGTACCACTAATGACTTCATGATATCATAATGTTACATTTGAATTGCATGAAAATTGCATCTTAAAAGCTTGACATGGCCTAGATCTTAATCTTAGGTTGCTTATGTTGTAAACTATTGTGAATGTGTTAAGGGTGGTGGGAAGCGGCTACGAGTCCCTGGCAAAGGCAGCAGGAAGAGGCTGAACCCTCAGGCATCTGTGGACTGCATAGACCAGTGGAAGACATTCAACATGAGTCCCTCGGATCTACAGGTAGCAACTTGCAAATATAATGGTTCCTGGTCAAATTTTAGAAGGGCAGTTGTAGGGCAGTTCAATGTGATGTGTCAGTGTGAAACAGTTCAATGTGATGAACCTCTGTTGATTCTTATTCTTGGTATTGTTGGGTATGTAAGCAGATGCCATGATGTATATCGATCTTGTAAAATACCTACGATTGTGATATTTTCCATAACATTCAGCACGAAGTAGTTGAATTCAGTATTCTATTTCTGTTGATGTGCCTTTCACAGATCAAACAAGCAACTTTCATAAAGAACTGTTATCTTCTCCTCTGCCTTTCTGTCCATAGAGAGCCAGAGAGACTTTAGTGAAAGAGGGAAGCTATCACCCCCCACTCCTCAGGACGCCCAATGTGGTAGAGGAACCTCCAGACTCTCCTGTTCCCTCTTTACTGGTCCCAGGAGGTGAACAGCAAGTGAGGAACATCTGGGCTGACCACCGTGCCCGCAGGGCCATGTTCCCCACCCGCCAGCGTACCATGCAGCCTGACGACGAGGAAGAGGACATCTACCAAATGTTTGTGCCCACTGAACCCAGTGGACCAGAACCAGAGACGCCCTCTGACACGTCAGAGCTCACCTCCTCACCCAGGTCTGCTCGGCCCTGTAGTTGGCACACAGAACAGGTGCCCACAGTGCAGATAGACCCCCCATCCAGTGGGGGCAAAGCTCTGCGGAGGGCGAGCAGCATGGGAGAGAAGGCTACAGAGACTCAGCAGAGCTCTGACGACACGCGGCCTGGTCACAGCAACCTGGAAGTGGTCCACACCGAATCATCCAGCAATGAGATATCAGGGTCCTCCTCAGCAGAACAGTTGACAATAGATGACATTGAAAATGTTTATGATAACATCAGCTATGAGGATCTTAAGAGTATGGGATTAATCAGAAGAGACCAGGAGAGGCGACTGTCACGGAAGGAGAAATCTAAAGACATACAAGTTTCACAGGGTGAGACTATAGTAGTACTAGATGTTCCTGTGGTTTTGGGGGCCACAGCGTCTATAATAGAACCTGAGAGCTCCTCTGAAAGCAACCGGTCCTCCACACAAGATGGGCACCCATTTGGGATATGTGAGCTGAAGATTGAAGAGGAGAACATCTATGACACCATCTGTTTCAGCGAACCTCCGCCAACAGATCTAAAGAAGATGAGAGGAGGAAACAAACAGGAACAAGAAAGAGACAGTCTGATGGCCTCTGTGCCAGACTTAACTGAAAGCCTTGGAGGGTTTGTGTCTGAGGAGAGCCTCCACTTTGGGGAGGATGAGGGACCAGACTCCTCCCATCCTGTTCCATGTTCTTCAGAGCCAGACCTCTCCTCCTCATCTGCCTCTGAGACATTCTCTCATCGTTCGCACACTGGGGATAAGATGTCAGAGCAGGTCGACGAGATCTGGAACGACCTGGAAAACTACATCAAAAACAATGAAAGAAAGCCTGACAGATTGCCAGCTGCCTTCCCAGTCAGCTCTGAGTCCCCCAAGAAGGCCTCTTCAGCCAAGAACAGCCCTAAAAAAGCCCCAAATGTAGTTAACCCTAAAGCTCACACCCCTCCTAGCAAGAGTCTCCCAGTGCATCAGCCTAATCCCACATCCATGCCCTCTGTACCACCTTTCACCATCCCTGTCATCAGTGTCCCGGAGCTAAGTGAAGTCACCTTTGAAGAGGAAGCGCACTTCCCACTGGCCCCTTCCGATCCTACGCCCGTCACCCCAGAGCCCCTTCCCGGCACAGTGAAAAGCATCCGCAACAAACTGGCTCGCCTCAGCAGCGGCAGTTTCCGTCTGGAGGACGATGATCTGGTGGAGCTTCCCCAGTGCAAAGCTTCACCGAAAGGACCCGCTTTCAAAGAGCTCTTGTTTCCTGGGGAGCTGGCAGGTCTGGACTCCCCCTTGGCCTCCTCCTCCCTCCTCCTGGGTGAATCTGTTGACTTTCCCCTGGACCTGACAGACAAGAGCAAAAATCGTGTGTTCCTGATGGCAAGGCAGTACAGTCAGAAGATCAAGAAAGCCAACCAGCTGTTGCGCATGAGAAGCATGGATCCAGGAGACTCCTGTAGTCGCTCCCGAGCTGAAAAGAAGCAGAAAGATCTTGCAGCCATTTTGGAGGAGAAGAAACAGGGGGGTGCAGCCATAGGTAAAGAAAAAACAATCATAGAAAATGTTTTGTTTTGCTCACAGGGTGACAGATTCTAACCTAAAATGTTGCCGTACATAATGACTTTCTTTGTTGAGGGAGTAAGTGTCAGTGTGGTGTCATGTATGTTCATGCTTATGAGTGTGCTCTTGGGTAACCAGGTGGCTCTGAATAAAATACCTATAACTGAATAGCTTAAAGGGAAACAATCATGATCTGTAGTTGTGTTAAGAGGTGAAGGTCATTCTTACTGACAAATAGCTAAGAAACTAAAGATTTCTTTCAATGGAGAAAAATGGGGAAAATCATGATTGTTTCCCTTGAGGAATAAATGTGATGATTGTCAAAGAACAGGAATGAAAATTGTAAATAATTCCTAATCATGTCACCACTCCTTCCTTACATTACCTCTCCCACCTCTTCCAGGTGCTAGGATAGCAGAGTACTCACACCTGTATGACCAGGTCATGTTTAAGGAGCCATCCGGGACAGCTGGTGGAACCTCCCCTGCTCCACACCACAGTCATCCAGGACTGCCCTCCTCTCCCTCATTGCCTGAGACCTCCCTGGAAGAAGAGTGGCTCCATTCCACTTACAGCAATGGAGAGCTGGCCAGTTTCATCCCCTGGCCCAACGAGGCAGGAGAGGCTCACGCCTCCTCCAACCCCCAGCGCAGACTTACATCTGCCTGCTCCCTCCCTGCAATGAAGACCCTCCCTGCACCTCCCACCACCCCGCCAACCCAGAGATGGAGCACCTGCATGTCAGCGCCCAGTGAAAAAGAGGAGCATGTGTACAGTTCCATCAAGAGACATCCTTCCTTCAATGCCCCCTCTTCAGCCAGCACAAAGATGTCCCAACACAGTCACCATCAGTCAGGCCACTCTCCGGGTGACCAACAGCAGGAGAGGAACAACTCGTCTGGATCCAGCCATAAAGGAAGTGCCCTAAACCGATCCTCAGAGAGACTCCACAGCCCCGCTCTGAGCCAGATTGGCCGGCAGAGCAGCCTTCCGGAGCGGTCTAGCCAGGGATATTCAGACCTCACCTTGCAGGATGGTCAACAAGTGGTGGTCCTCAACCGAGCCTCTGCACTCAGCATTCTCACAGCCACCCAGAACTATCTGGCCAACTTCAAGGATAATGGGGAGGATGACGACGACTATGTAGAGATCCGCTCTGAAGATGAGAGCGAGCAGGACAAGTCAGTGCAGAGAAATGGGGGCTCTGTCATTCTTCTGGATCAGAACCGGGGACCTCTGCAATCCCAGAGTCTTCCTTGCACTCCAGTGCGCTCCTGTCATCCTCTGAGCCCTCTGGAAAGGGAGCACCTGGAGAAGTACCTGTGGAGCGAGCCGCCACAGAACCAGTCCAACATCGTCCAGTCGCTGAGAGAGAAGTTTCAATGTCTGAGCTCTAGCAGCTTTGCTTGAATCTATTTGATAACTGAAAGCCAAACGTATTTCAACTTGCAGCACGTAGAAAGGAAAGGGACTTCCCAGCTTTGCCTGAATGCCTGTGTCAACGCCAACACTACAGAACACAAAAAAAAAACAAAACAAAAAACAAACCAATACTACACAAATGCAATGTATCCTTCTTAAAGCAGACCTGTGACAGTCCCTCACAGTTCAGACAAAATATGTGTAGTAACCTGCATCATTACCTATCTTTGCTGTTACACGGCTTCTCTCAAAGTAATCCCTACTATATTCTTACTTGCCTGAATGATTTAAATGGTCAGAAAGCCACGTGCTAAATCCTGCATGTAGGCTGCCCTAGCACTTCCAGGTTCAAATAGTCTTCAATGCATGTCTCAGAGCATAGTGATGTAAAAACTTAAAAAGTTCCCAAAAACTGGTCAAAATGATTATTCTCTAAGTTGTTTGCATTGCGATTCTGTCAAACTGAATGGGTTTCAGGATTTAAAGGGACACAAAGCACGCAATGCTTTTATCAAGTTGCCAGTACAAAGCCTCGCAGAGATTAATGGTGTTGGTTCTGCTAGATTTACAGACTTGACTGAAGATGGTCCCTCATATCAATTACAGATAATGTATAGAATCTATTCAGCACCCAACATCTAAAAATAAAATAGTCTTCAAGGATTTTGCGGTTTTTGACTCCTTGGCAAATGTTGACCCCTCATATTTTTAAGTACCTCCTCATTAATTATTTTCAAAAAAGCTCTTTCCATTTAAGTATGATTGAGGTTATTTTAACGGTATGTAAACTACAAGCTATACTTAACCTTTATAAGAGAGATAATTCACATGGCTCACTTTCAGTGGTGTCTTGTGTTTTAGTTGTGCTTACAATATCAAATGATTCTGAACAAGCAGCTTTACAAATTTGCAGCTCTCTACTCAGGATAGAGGTGTAGAAGTAAATATTTGCATCTTATTAGCAATAAATGTATGTAAGGAGGCAATTTAACATAAAACATGTTGGTTATTTTGAGATCCACGAGGTTGAATGTAACTGACATCGGGCATGTACAAAGCATAGACCTTCAAGTCTACCTGAAGATGTTGTATTTCTCTCCTCCACCTTTGTCATCCGATAGGGTGTCGAGACAGAACGCTGATACTTCAGAAGTCTGATAAGCAACCATAGGACTACGCATTTATTTTGAATTTGTGAGTAAATCTGTTTTTAAGCATCAGTCTGGGGCATCCATCGCATAGGAGTGAAATGTGCATCTGAACAAGTGGATGATTTTTTTTTTACCTTCCTAATTTTAAAAACTTTGTTTTTAAGAGGGACCATGGAGGAACACATTAAGGTGAATCAGTTAAAAGACTACAGTACTGTATTAGGTGTACATTTGATGTTCTTCATGTATTTTTTTGCTTTTTTTTTTTTTTCTCGGATGGATAGTTAGCTGTCTGTTTTGATTTGTTTACTTTATGGGACGCCACCCTGCTGTAACACTACTGATATGTACAGAACTGTTTTCCCACTTGACTGAATGACCTTCAGTTTCTCAAATACACAACCTTCCCACAAACCCACACGGTGTTAATTGATCGTTTTCTGTTTGAAGTAACCCCAGTATTCAGAACACTTTTTTTTTTTACATTTTGAACAAGTCACTTAAAAATGTCTTATTTATTTGAAAGTATCCCTCCTATTTACCCCCTCCACTGCTACAAGTCACAGGCGGTTTGTAAATGAAAGTGAAATGTATTTATTAAACGGGCGGTTCTATTTCAATTTAGGGGCACTCACTAAATTTGATTCAAATGCTGTGAATGTTATCAAAAATACTAGTTCTTTATCACGCACTGTTTGTTACTAGTCCTTACCAAAATTTTACATGAAATGTAATACTCCGGCCTACTGTTCAGATTGAGAAATATGCATCAAGTAAAAGTAATGAATATGAAGAATTTTTTTTTTCCTTGTACATTTTTGTCCTCCACTTCACTGGTGGGAATTGTCAATCTTCATTGGCTCTTTTTTTTGCACTTTTTTCTTTTTATAATTTCCATTTTACTTGTAAACACTTTGTAAAGATGTACATTTTAGGAAAGTTATTCTTGTCTGCGATAGGTATGCTTTATATTGCCTTGATGTTTAAGTTAAGTGTACTGTATTTTTTTAACTGCCTAGTTGTCATTGTTTAAGAAAACAATGTATCGGAGGTAACAAATAAATTGAAAAATCGAGTTCTATTTGCTGTGGGATTTCATTTATTTTGAATAAAGTTATTCATAACACTGCATGTTATAAATTATGCATAGAACTATATTACAAAATATATGTTTTGTCTCTGTTGCATCCTATATCGGCGGCAATAAAACCAAAAGCACCTGCATAACAAACATGAGGTCCATAGACTCATGCTGGACTACTACAGTAGTCCTGGTTTATCAATAGCCAATCTATAATTATGAATATAAACAATTAAATGGCAGACTAGACCCCATTCAAATACTGTGATGGCTACATATTATTTTCTAACGCTAAAAGCTGTAAAAATGTTAGTAAGCTGTGGCGATGTTTGGATTGTTTGACGCAACTGTTCTCTTTCAAAAATTACTGTTCTCAGTAACATACTTTCAAAAAAAAGTTGGCTTCTAGAGTTCCAGTGTTTCAAATCTTTCCAAGTAGGTCCTTTGGCTTTTTTTTTCTTCTCTTAAGTCACTAACAGTGATGTTGAAATCATCATAATGTTTGGCATTTAAGATTCTCCTGGTGACTTCCATCTGTTGTCTGTGTCTGTCTTCTGGTACTGGATGCAAAAAGAGTTCATTCATTCATTGGCTATGCTTAGTCCAGGTCAGAGTTGGAGGTCTAGGTCTGTCCGTACAGGCTCTGGGCAGAAGGTGAGGAGACAGACACCCTGGAAAGGTCGCTGCAGGAGACACACACTATGACACTTGATATTGCCCTGGACACAGAGGGGGTAGGGAGGGGGGACGTCCGCAAAGGCAAGGCAGGCAATTGCTTGGGGCCCCTAAGAATCTAGGGGGCTCCACAGGTGGACTGATTTGACTCCAAAGCAATGACAACATTGGCTCAAAATTGAAACGACCTCAAACCTCCCTAAAGAGGAGGTTTAAAATCAATGAGGAAAGGGGCGTCTGGGTGGCGTGGTGGTTTATTCTATTGCCTACCAACATGGGGATCGGTTCAAATCCCTGTGCTACCTCTGGCTTGGTCAAGCGTCCTTATAGACACAATTGGCCGTGTCTGCAGGCGGGAAGCCTGATGTGGGTATGTGTCCTGGTCGCTGCACTAGCGCCTCCTCTGGTCGGTTGGGGCGCCTGTTCAGGGGGGAGGGGGAATAGCGTGATCCTCCCACACGCTACGTCCCCCTGGTGAAACTCTTCACTGTCAGGTGAAAAGAAGCGGGTGGCGACTCCACATGTATCGGGGGAGGCATGTGGTAGTCTGCAGTCCTCCCTGGATCGGTAGAGGGGGTGGAGCAGCAACCGGTATGGCTCAGAAGAGTGGGGTAATTGGCCGAATACAATTGGGGAGAAAAAGTGTGTGGGGGGGGGGGGGGATCCGGGAATAAATAATACAAACAATGAGGAAGAAAAACAAAAAGCTGATGGTGGTAAGTGTGCACCAGAGAATGAAGACAAACGTGAAGGATGCTGGCTGCAAACTTAGTCAGTAGGGGCTCTTTTTATATGAATGTTAATGTAGCCCAAAGTTTACTATGCAATGTGAACTCTAATGTTAACAGAATAGCTTGTTTGTTTGTTTATTTATTTATTATTGTTTTTTTTCTTTTTCAATTTTGCCCGAAAAGGTGTCTATTGGATGGCTGGCTGGCTTAAATTGCCTAAAAATTTAAATAGGCCAAGACATGAGACTTCAGCAGAGATTAATTAATACACAATGTAGTCCAAGTAAGTTTGGGAAACCATTCTGTGATGTGAGACCCATTTTATTTTAACTAGTTCAACTGTATGATGACAACCGTGCCTAGGGAGAATAGTAAAATGTATAAATAAAAATGAAGGAATACTTAAAAGATTTATTTCAAGAATATGAAGTGATTTATTTTCTCTATTAATATGCAGCTGAAATGAGGATCATTGGCTATACTTATTTGTTTTACATATATACAGTGCATCCGGAAAGTATTCACACCCCTTCACTTTCCCAACATTTTGTTATGTTACAGCCTTATTCCAAAATGGATTAAATTCCTTTTTTTTCCTCATCAATCTATACACAATACCCCATAATGACAAAGTGAAAAAGGTTTTGTAGAATTTTTTGCAAATTTATTAAAAATAAAAAACTGAAATATTGCATGTACATAAGTATTCACACCATTTGCTATGACACTCAAAATTGAGCTCAAGTCCATCCTGTTTCCACTGATCATCCTTGAGATGTTTCTACATCTTGATTGGAGTCCACCCGTAGTAAATTCAATTGATTGGACATGATTTGGAAAGGCACACACCTGTCTATATAAGGTCCCACTGTTGACAGTGCATGTCAGAGCAGAAACCAAGCCATGAAGTCAAAGGAATTGTCTGTGGACCTCCGAGACAGGATTGTATCGAGGCACAGATCTGGGGAAGGGTACAAAAAATGTTCTACAGCTTTAAAGGTCCCGAAGAGCACAGTGGTCTCCATCATTCGTAAATGGAAGAAGTTTGGATCCACCAGGACTCTTCCTAGAGCTGGCCGCCCATTCAAACTGAGCAACCGGGGGAGAAGGGCCTTGGTCAGGGAGGTGACCGAGAACCCGATGGTCACTCTGACAGAGCTCCAGCGTTCCTCTGTGGAGATGGGAGAACTTTCCAGAAGGACAACTATCTCTGCAGCACTCCACCAATCAGGCCTTTATGGTAGAGTGGCCAGACGGAAGCCTCTGCTCAGTAAAAGGCACATGACAGCCCGCTTGGAGTTTGCCAGAAAGCACCTAAAGGACTCTCAGACCATGAGAAACAAGATTCTCTGGTCTGATGAAACCAAGATTGAATTCTTTGGCCTGAATGCCAAACGTCACGTCTGGAGGAAACCAGGCACCTCTCATCACCTTGCTAATACCATCCCTACAGTGAAGCATGGTGGTGGCAGCATCATGCTGTGGGGATGTTTTTCAGCGGCAGGAACTGGGAGACTAGTCAGGATCGAGGGAAAGATGAATGGAGCAAAGTACAGAAAGATCCTTGATGAAAACCTGCTCCATAGCGCTCAGGACTTCAGACTGGGGTGAAGGTTAACCTTTCAACACAACAACGACCCTAAGCACACAGCCAAGACAACGAAGGAGTGGCTTCGGGACAAGTATGTGAATGTCCTTGAGTGGCCCAGCCAGAGCCCAGACTTGAACTCCATTGAACATCTCTGGAAAGACCTGAAAATAGCTGTGCAGCGACGCTCCCCATCTAACCTTACAGAGCTCGAGAGGCTCTGCAGAGAAGAATGGGAGAAATACCCCAAATATAGGTGTGCCAAGCTTGTAGCTTCATACCCAGGAAGACTTGAGGCTGTAATCGCTGTCAAGGGTGCCTCAACCAAGTACTGAGTAAAGGGTGTGAATACTTATGTACATGCAATATTTCAGTTTTTTATTTTTAATAAATTTGCAAAAATTTCTACAAAACCGTTTTCGCTTTGTCATTACGGGGTATTGTATGTAGATTGATAAGAAAAAAAAGGAATTTAATCCATTTTGGAATAAGGCTGTAACATAACAAAATGTGGGGAAAGTGAAGGAGTGTGAATACATACAAGCGCACGTACACACACACACACACACACACACACACACACACACACACACACACACACACACACACACACACACACACACACAAATACAGCAACTTTTAGTGGGTTTCAGTTTCGTGTTTCAGTGCACTTATAGCTAAGCGATATCAATACAACAATATGACTTAAACCTACTGCTGCTACTTTCGGCTGCTCCCGTTAGGGGTCGCCACAGCGGATCATCCGTTTCCATTTCTTCCTGTCTTCTGCGTCACACCAGCCACCTGCATGTCCTCCCTCACCACATCCATAAACCTCCTCTTTGGCCTTCCTCTTCTCCTCTTTCCTGTCCTCTCCATATTCAGCATCCTTCTCCCAATATACCCAGCATCTCTCCTCCACACATGTCCAAGCCATCTCAATCTTGCCTCTCTTGCTTTGTCTCCAAACCGTCCAACCTGAGCTGTCCCTCTAATATACTCATTCCTAGTCCTGTCCGTCTTTATCACTTCCAACGAAAATCTTAGACTTAAACATATGACTTAAACCAACCAAAAAAAAAGGAATAAAACAATAGACGCCTTTAATCACGCCAACTTTTTGCGGAATCATCAGAGGACCCCCATCTCGAAGAGAACGAAGGGGGGGGGGTGATGGGCGCTTGAACAACATGACCGGAAATGTAGTTCAAACTAAGTGACTCCTCAAAGTTTGAGTCTCGGGTTTGATAAGAAATTTGATCAATATCTATATGTAAGACAGATACAGATTTACTTCCACTTTTCTTCCGTTATGTACAGGAGAAACCCCCACCCCGCTTTGGGTTTACCGGTTTCGTCTGGAACCTTCTCGGCCGCTCTCGACGCTGAAGTCTACGCGCCTGCGCTGTAGCGTTTTAACCATAATGCAATTCACCGCTTCCTTTCTTCTTGCTTGTGCGGTGGTCCAAAATGTCGCTGCTAGAGGGTCCGTTAAATGTGCTCGGCCAGAGAACAACCGGCGAATCTGTTCGCACTCAAAATGGTGAGATAACCCGGTGTTTTGGTTTGTTTTTAATCTCAAACGCAGTTCGCTTTGTTTTCTAGTGCGCCGGAGGAGATGACGAATGACGTTAGCCGGCCTGGAAGCTGTGGGTAGCACGTGTGGATTATGCTAGCTAACGGACCAAACTGCGAGTCAACCTGGAGGAGCCCAATTCAAAGTTACTCAGCAGTTTGAGGCATTTGGCCATGACGCTTCCCATTTTAGTACCGTTCACTCACCTCTCCATGAGTGAACGGCTATGTTGATGGGATAGAATGAACCCTGCCGCGATCTGAAGGTGTGGCTCCCGTAAAGTGGACCCCACTTAATGAAGCTGCAGAACATTATCCTGCCAATGTCGCAACAGACGAGTTAGCGATGCGACTTAATTTTCTCACATTTGTTGGGCGTGCTAGTGGTGATTTCTAATTTCATTTAGCTTTATTTATCTGTTTATTTGCAGTGATGGCCGCGTCATCCATCGCCAACATTGTAAAGAGCTCTCTGGGACCCGTCGGGCTTGACAAGATGTTGGTGGACGACATTGGAGTGAGTGTCACACTTGAGAATCATAACTGTGCCAACACTATTGCCTCTTCATTATTCTGACACAAGAGTGTTTGTCCAAGTTTCTCGTTACGTCTGTGTCGGCAGGATGTGACCATCACCAACGATGGGGCCACCATCCTGAAGCTGTTGGAAGTGGAACACCCAGCAGCCAAGGTTCTGTGTGAACTGGCAGAGCTGCAGGACAGAGAGGTTGGGGATGGGACCACCTCTGTGGTGAGTAGTGTCAGCAGTTGCACTCAGAATGGAAGGTCTTACTGTCGTGATTTTTTTAGGGAGTTCCTTCTTATCCAATGCAAGGGTCTGGCAGGATGTTGTGTTGCAGTAAAGCCCCTTGAGGCAAATTTGTGATATTGGGCTATGCAAAAAAATTGACTTCACCCCCCCCCCAAGTGTCTAAGAAATTGTACTTCCTCTTCTGATCACTTCTGTTGTCTGCTACTGTTGTTATATGGTAATAGTTGACTGATGTTTGGTCAAACACAGATGTCATCCATTTCCTGTTTTAGTACCACTCATCTGCTTCAATACAGATGTTTGGCTATGCTAACAGGATAGAGACACTGACCTTCATTGTCTTGAGGAGGTTATGTGGCCTCATTTCCACTACCTCTATGTGAAATGATGGCACAAAGGGATATACTTTTTTAAATTGTTCCAAATATTACAAAAGAAACTAGAGGACTGCATTCAGAGTGCAACTCTCTGCCAAGCGTATATATCTCCCTTTGTCCGGTGTTCAAAATTGGTAACAATCAACCCCTTTTTTCACCTGCCTAGAGAAGGGAAATACACATGAGAGC
Source organism: Lampris incognitus (assembly GCF_029633865.1). Taxonomy (NCBI): domain Eukaryota; kingdom Metazoa; phylum Chordata; class Actinopteri; order Lampriformes; family Lampridae; genus Lampris; species Lampris incognitus. The sequence goes on along the minus strand of NC_079225.1, from coordinate 20,967,623 downwards.
AGAAAAAAGTGTTTTTCCTTCCATTATAAGACTTTTACGCAATGCCCAAGTCGATGTAACAGAAAATATGGGATTTTTTTTTATATATATACAGCGTTCAAACTGCAAACAACTCTTAATAAAAATGTTTTGCCTATCAGTCTGTGGATGTGCAACCTCCTAGGTGGACCCTCGCACGAATGCAATCAAATCTGACATGAAATGACAGATCAGGCTATCATAATTTCATACTGCAGTTCTCATGATGAAAAATGAATGAAGGTGAATGGCTTCTATGCTGATTGACTTTCATTCATCCCAAATTAATAAAACAACGGTAAGAAAAGACTTCAGATGTGTTTAACCGTCACGATTTTCATAATATCAAATGAATCAAGGCGAACGGCTGCTGTACTGATTGATTTTCATTCATGAAACAACGATAAGTAAACATAGCACAGCCATGGGAACTTTTATTGTAGCTACTGGGATGATTTACAGCTGTGACTGATTAATCCTACTCTTGGAATTGTATTTTTTTTATAGTGGAGTTTTAATGTTGGAGACTATGGCACTTCAGCTTGGCAGTGAGATAAATAAGGCTAAATAAGGTAAATTATTCTTGGTTATAGCTTGCTGCCACTGCGACCCAACCCCGGAAAAGCAGCTGATGATGAATGAATAAATGAATGAATATTCTTGGTTCATCCAATGTTCCTCCAGTTCTCCTGTGCTGAGATCAACTGTGAATTATTTGTTGGCTTGCGAAATACGATCGACTTTTCGTGTATTTTAAAGAGTAATGCCCGAAAGTAACGTTTTAGTTTTGACACTGTCGCTGCCCGTTCTAAGTCAACTGTAGATGGGAGTCATGCATGTGAACGGTTGACTTAGATCAGGTAGCAACAGAATGTAGCGTTGGTCAAGCGAGCTAGAGAGTGAATGGAGAGAGAGTGGCGATAGTGAGAACAAATGTTTTTCAGAATCATGTTTACTGGCCATGTAGGTTTGCACATACATAGAATTTGACCCCGGTTTCGTGGCTCTCAGTGTACTTGACATAGAATAATGACACTACAAGACAACAACCTTCAGATATATACCCAAGGATTGACTTATACAGGCAAAATAAGAGGTGATGAAGTGCAGTGGTGCAGAGAATATATCACAGGTGCTTAAATAGATGTTAGCAAGTTACTTGCATACATCCCTGAGGTAGATGTACATGACAAAGCGTACCAGTATATACAGTGGTGTGAAAAAGTGTTTGCCCCCTTCCTGATTTCTTATTTTTTTGCATGTTTGTCACACTTAAATGTTCAGATCATCAAACAAATTTAAATATTAGACAAAGATAACACAAGTAAACACAAAATGCAGTTTTTAAATGAAGGTTTTTATTATTAAGGGGAAAAAAAATCCAAAGCTACATGGCCCTGTGTGAAAAAGTGATTGCCCCCTAAACCTAATAACTGGTTGGGCCACCCTTAGCAGCAACAACTGCAATCAAGCGTTTGCGATAACTAGCAATGAGTCTTTTACAGCGCTGTGGAGGAATTTTGGCCCACTCATCTTTGCAGAATTGTTGTAATTCAGCCACATTGGAGGGTTTTTCGAGCATGAACCGCCTTTTTAAGGTCATGCCACAGCATCTCAATCGGATTCAGGTCAGGACTTTGACTAGGCCACTCCAAAGTCTTCATTTTGTTTTTCTTAAGCCATTCAGAGGTGGACTTGCTGGTGTGTTTTGGATCATTGTTCTGCTGCAGAACCCAAGTGCGCTTCAGCTTGGGGTCACGAACAGATGGCCGGACATTCTCCTTCAGGATTTTTTGGTAGACAGCAGAATTCATGGTTCCATTTACCACAGCAAGTCTTCCAGGTCCTGAAGCAGCAAAACAGCCCCAGACCATCACACTACCACCACCATATTTTACTGTTGGTATGATGTTCCTTTTCTGAAATGTTGTGTTACTTTTACGCCAGATGTAATGGGACACACACCTTCCAAAAAGTTCAACTTTTGTCTCGTCAGTTCACAGAGTATTTTCCCAAAAGTCTTGGGGATCATCAAGATGTTTTCTGGCAAAACTGAGATGAGCCTTTATGTTCTTTTTGCTCAGCAGTGGTTTTCGTCTTGGAACTCTGCCATGCAGGCCATTTTTGCCCAGTCTCTTTCTTATGGTGGAGTCATGAACACTGACCTTAACTAAGGCAAGTGAGGCCTGCAGTTCTTTGGATGTTGTTGTGGGGTCTTTTGTGACCTCTTGGATGAGTCGTCGCTGCGCTCTTGGGGTAATTTTGGTCGGCCGGCCACTCCTGGGAAGGTTCACCACTGTTCCATGCGTTCGCCATTTGTGGATAATGGCTCTCACTGTGGTTCGCTGGAGTCCCAAAGCTTTAGAAATGGCTCTACAACCTTTTCCAGACTGAAAGATTTCAATTACTTTGTTTCTCATTTGTTCCTGAATTTCTTTGGATCACAGCATGATATCTAGCTTTTGAGGATCTTTTGGTCTACTTCACTTTGTCAGGCAGGTCCTATTTAAGTGATTTCTTGATTGAGAAGAGGTGTGGCAGTAATCAGGCCTGGGTATGGCTAGAGAAATTGAACTCAGCTTTCCAAAGATGTGATAAACCACACTTAATTTATGTTTTAACGGGGGGGGGGGGCAATCACTTTTTCACACAGGGCCATGTAGGTTTAGATTTTTCTTTTCCCTTAATAATAAAAACCTTAATTAAAAAACTGCATTTTGTGTTTACTTGTGTTATCTTTGTCTAATATTTAAATTTGTTTGATGATCTGAAACATTTAAGTGTGACAAACATGCAAAAAAATAAGAAATCAGGAAGGGGGCAAACACTTTTTCATACCGCTGTATGTACAATGTACAGTACAGTACATACAAAATGGTTGGATTTATTTGACAGTGTTAAGCGTTCATTTGAATGACAGCTGGTGGAAATGAACTGTTTTTATATCTGGTCATTTTGGGGTACAGCCAGATATAAAAAGTTTCTTTCAAAGTTTTTGAATCACCGCAACCACAAGAAGTTCTTCATCATACAGTCATAATTGCACAAAAAAAAAATTAGGCTGATAGGACCAGTAGTTTGCGAGATTAGCCATGGACAGATACACAAACCCACTCCCACGTGCAATCAAACGCATTATCCCCTCCAGGCTACCGCTTGGCAGAGATAACGAGCAAGCAGGGAAAATGAAGGCAGTTTTCCATTTATCATCATTTGTCATGTTGCCTTTTTCTAGGTGATCATTGCAGCAGAGTTGCTTAAGAGTGCAGATGAATTGGTGAAGCAGAGGATTCACCCCACATCAGTTATCAGTGGATATCGTCTGGCTTGCAAGTAAGACTACAAGGTTTTACCAGAACATTTTTAATAGTTTTTCTCCAACCTCTGCTTAAACGTTGTCTATTATGCATTCAATGTAGGGCTGCACTATTATGGGGAAAATAATAATCCTGATTATTTTGCTAAACATGGTAATCACTATTAATCATAATTAAGATATCTTTGTAGAAGCAAAATTGCTTTATTGTACATTTGCAACTTGTAATATTGGGTCTAGCCATTCTTTTTCACTTTACTTGTTACTACCTTTTCCCAAGTACACTCTGTGCTCTGCTGGGCTTCTCTTTCTCGTTCCTGCCAACTTTTTTCATTTTGGTCACATGGGTGCATGTTGTGCATTCAAAGGTTATGATTGGCCAGACATAATGCAAACGCTTCATCTAAAACACAGGGGGTTTCAGATGCATTATAATGCATCGTAAATATAATTGAAACACTTTCAAGTGTCACCAAAAGACACAGTTATCAATTGCAGTAATATAAAATGCAGGTCTTCCATTAGTTAGGATTATTGTGCAGCCCTAATGTAAAGGTAGAACAAGTAGGATTTTCCAAAAAAAAAAAAAATCAATGTATGACTCATACAAAAATAATCCTTCTCAATCATCTGTTATGACCCACTAGATGTGTGTGGTGTTGTTTTACCTGCAGAGACCCTGTCCTCTCTGCCTGTATTTTTGTATTTTGCTGTGCACGGGACATTTCTGGGCATTAACCTTTGGGCAGCGGGATTCTATAAAAACATAGCAACCAGGTGCCACATCAAGATCGTGTGCACATATCTAAGAGGAAGCGGTGACAATGACAAGACACAGTGCCGAAAAGATGCGAATATAGCGAGGCAAAACTCCCAAGCGGCTAAAGCTCATTCCAAAACGAGAGTGAATCTGGGGTTGGCTTTCACCCATGGCTAATACTGAAGGAGAGGATGGGAATGAAGAACGATGTGGAGTTGGCCTGTACACTGGGATGTGTCCTGGCATCTGTGGTCAGGGGGCGTGCGCTTCTGGTGTTATTGAGCTGGGGAGGAGGGGCCAACTTTGAATGTTGTGTTACCAAACCTCAACCAACAAATCCTACTCGTTCTACCTTAAAGTGTCAAGATGTAGAAGTGTTTTTTTCTGAGTGAGGGCTCATTCGTGGGTTTTTTTTTTATTTATCCTGGATATCAGCCTCATGTAATCTTCACATCTCTAGGGAAGCTGTGCGATACATCAGTGAGAATCTCACTATCGGGACAGATGACCTGGGCAGGGAATGCCTGATCAATGCAGCCAAGACCTCCATGTCTTCCAAAATCATTGGAGTGTATCCTTTTTTCCTGTAATTAGGAGTTCAGAATATCTTTTGCTTGGATCCAGCCTACAGCCCTTGTACACTCATTAACCAAATAAACTAACACAAACTGAACTGCCTTTTTAAGGAGACGGTTCGACTCCATCACTCTGATTGAATTTGCCATTTGGACTAGATAAGGCTTTTGGGTTGTTCATTAACGACCGCAGGGATAATCGACAATTGTGTTTTCCTAGCTGATATTAAAGTGATTTTAGCTGTCAAAACTAAGATGTTATAAAAATGCTCTGTAGAATCTGCACTCTGCTGTGCATTTAGAGATGTTTCTGGTGGAGCAGCATGATCGCCTGCTGAGTCCCATTAATCAGCCCAAGTGACGAGTGAGTTTTAAAATTCTTAGTTACAAACTAGTTTGTCATCTCTTTTCCATAGATTTGACATCCTGCATCTCTGTTCTCCTTATGCCTGCTAACCAAAACTTTGCTCTGCGTTCCATGAGAGTAGGTAACGTTATCAATATGGTTTTGATTGTGATATTAAAGGTAAAATAATGTTAAATGGAACAATGGAAATGGACACTATCACAGCATCATTGCTGTGATATTGTCACACTAAGCACAGACATGGACTTTTAAAAGGGAGCCGTTGTTTGAATAGAGGAGACATTGCTATTAATATTTTTTAATGTTAAAAGCTCGAATGCAGGACTTTTTCATATAAATGGATGTCCGTGACATTCAAGCCCTTGCCAAATGAGTTCACACAATGATGATTAAGCCCATCACCACCAGGTAAATCATTATTTTGCTGTATACCGGAGGTTTAAATCTGGTGTCTGACAACATTCCTGTGCTGGCACACTGGAGGTGATGCATTTTGCCAGAGGTGAATTTCTGTGTGATGAAAGTGTTCGCTTGCCTTCAGGGCTTTCTATCAGAAAGTTTCCGGGCTTGGAAGCAATGGTGGGAAAACCTAGGAAGCATCCAAGAAAAGTCCCAGAGAAAAAAGAAACTCGGCGTTCGGAGAACGGATTAAAGTTAAAAAAAAAACTTTTTTTTTAAAAAGCGATCAACGGCAAAGACAAACACAAACACTGATATCTATTGGTGTAGTTTTCCTTGCTAGAGAGTGCTGAAAGAAAAGAAGTAATTACACTCCATCCCAGAAGGGGGAGACCAACCTTCTGCACTGTAAAAATCAGTCAAGTTACATTTTATATAGTGCTCTGTAGGTTTAAATATTTTAAATAAAATATTCACAAACTTGTATAAATGTTTATTCACATAACTAACTGTACTTGCAGAAAGCTCAAAGTTCGATTGTTTCAAAGTTATGTTAAATGCTGAGCCATGCTCATGGTTATTCAAAATCGTTAATCTAAATTAAACTAACATCAGTAATTATATAAAAAATGCTAAAGAGAATAATTTATTCAATAATAATGAATAAATATACTACTACTACAAGGTAAAACCCATAATATTCCCAAATTCAAGATGTTAGGTTTTTCTTTGACACTTAAGCCCAAAGTCGTCCATGCTGGTATTTCACTGGCATGCTGTGATGTAACTCCCCCATCCCCTGGCGATCAGAGTGCCTGTCAGCAAACTCGAATAGCCACAATTAGACGATATGAAAATAGAAATGATCCCCCAACCCTACTAGATGTTGGTTTCCTGTGTTTATATGTTGCCCAAATAAGCCCGTCACCATAAACTGACTGCTACCCAACTTGTTTTATAGATGTTCGGATGCAGTAAGCTGGCATTTACACCCAATGTACCTTGTTTAAAAAAAAAAAAAGAAAAGACAATAGCTTGGTGGGAGCCACCGAAGTTCTGTTAGTGGACTACAAATATTACCATAATTTGTTGTGCCCATGACGAAAAGCATCGCAATGGTCAAGCAGTGGATTCACACACAAGCCCGGACAAGAAATGTAATGAATTGTTATAGGCATATTGTAAAGTATAGCCTGCATGATATGTGGAAGAGGTAACCATTTAGAGGTAAAGAGAAAATATGCCATATTAAGAATATCGACTCGTATTTCATATCTGCCTTGACCTGTGGGTGTTCAGTGATGCAGACTTCTTTGCTGAGATGGTAGTGGATGCTACCTTGGCTGTGAAATTTGTGGATGCCAAGGGCATGGCCAAATATCCCATCAACTCGGTCAATGTGCTGAAAGCCCATGGTCGCAGCCAGAAGGAGAGTTTCCTGGTCAATGGTTATGCACTGAACTGCACAGTTGGCTCACAAGGTACTCTGGTTATGATGCATTAGATGCAAGCACATAATGCTTATGATATGTAATGCTTGCGGAACATATAACATTTAGTATTTTCCTTTGCGCAATGCTTTTTACCCTGGGATTAACTCCCATTTAAATTTGCTGTTATGCCTTTCTTAATGGCATATACGGTGATATGCGTGGGAGATAAAATATTGACTTTGAAAGAAACTTAGCAGCAGTGTTTGCTTTGTAAACTGTAGCATTTTCATGGCCAGATAAAAGCCTGTTATCAATCAATCATACCATTTAATGTGGCATATTGTTAACCTTATACTGGAGTCATGGTCAATTTAGGTTGGATGTCCTCAGTAAGAATGACTGGACATTCTTCTCAGATGCTTTTTTTTTTTTGGTCCATAGGCATGGTTAAGCGTGTGGCCAATGCTAAGGTCGCCTGCTTGGATTTCAGCCTGCAAAAGACCAAGATGAAGATGGGAGTCCAGGTTGTCATCAGCGACCCAGAAAAGCTTGACCAGATCCGACAGAGGTCTGACAGATACTGGCTTTATTCTCTTTCACATAAATATATAAGAATCCTCCCATTTAAATTTGCTGTGATGCTTTTTCTATGGTGTACACAGTGATACGCGTGGGAGAAAATATCATCAGCCCTAAGTCAAGGCTGCAGTTTCTTTCTGAGCTGTTGCACCACTACTAAGAGCTGGACAACTTTTTTATGAACAGGAGACACCTTTTTGTACATAACAAAGCAATGTAATGTTACCACAGCTTTAATTTGAGCATTCATTTGCTGATATGACTTTTTTTGTTTAATACCCACATTAGATGTGTGTGTATGTATATACGTATAATGATAAAGTATAACATCCCCCATAGGTATTTATTGTTTCTGCATTGTTTTCCTTATTTCATGAAAGTTGTAGGACACATTCTCAAAGTGCAGGCTGACTCACTGCACTTGGATTACAAAGATAATTTTCAAGTAATTTGCTCCACTTGGCAGTTAAAGGGATGTTCATTAACACTGACTGAATTTAAAACCATTTTTGCCATTGCAGGGAATCTGATATCACAAAGGAGAGGATACAGAAGATACTGGCATCAGGTGCCAATGTTGTCCTGACCACCGGCGGGATTGATGACATGTGTTTGAAGTACTTTGTGGATGTGGGAGCAATGGCTGTCAGAAGGGTGCTCAAGAAGGATCTAAAACGCATTGCCAAGGCAACAGGAGGTAGGTCAAATGTATTTGTTGGTTAACTTATTAAATCCAAATGCAAGTGTGTGCTCTTTAAAACGGTCCTGAATTATCAACACTCAAGTTGGGTTGCACATCAGCATTTGGGCATTTAGTTGTGTTTTTCCACCCCCAGCCACCATCTGCCCCTCCCTGACCAATCTGGAGGGAGAGGAGACGTTTGAGGCCACCATGTTGGGTCAGGCTGAGGAGGTAGTGCAGGAACGCATCTGTGATGATGAGCTCATCCTTGTCAAGAAGTAAGAGCTGCAACTATTTAGGAATGTTGTACAGTTTCTCTCAAATTTGACTATATACCAGGAACTTGAGTCTGACAGTAATATCAGTCACATTTTTATAACACTGAAAAAGGAAATCCTCTTAAGCTCAGTTTTTGCCCTTTGGATCCAAGATTTTAAAAAATGGTTAACATTTCTCAGGTGCAAATGATAAAGAATGAGCTTTAATAAATTATGACGTAGTCATGGCAGTTTTATCATCTTACTTGTAGAATACATGCCTGACTAGATAGATTGTAGAGGGTAAAATGTCCCCTAAATATATGCGCATTGGCAGTCTAGTGAGTCAAGTCAGTTTTATTTTTATAGCCCATTATCACAAATTTGCTTCAGTGGGCTTCACAGCAATACGACATCCTGTCCTTAGACCCTTGCATTGGATAAGGAACTCTCTAAGAAAATGTGCTTCCTTTAATGGTTATCATCCTACACCATCAGTACCAAGGCACGCACATCGGCCTCCATCATTTTGCGAGGAGCCAATGACTTCATGTGTGACGAGATGGAGCGCTCCCTGCATGATGCCCTGTGTGTGGTGAAGAGGGTGCTTGAATCCAAGTCTGTAGTGCCAGGTGGAGGTGCTGTGGAGGCGGCTTTGTCCATCTACCTGGAGAACTATGCCACCAGCATGGTGAGGCTCCTGGGTTATTTCCCATGAGGAAAATTAAGGCTGAACTCTTTTTGTATATTATTTTTGCTAACATACTTACACCAGTGGAGGTACAAATGAAATCTACTATTGTTGCTTTAAAGTGAGTTGTGGGGTTGGGTCCTCGCTTCTTAAGAAAAGACATGTTTTACCACTGGCACTATGTTGTGTTTTAGTGTTGTGTGTAGTTTACATTTGTTGGGTTTTAGTTTTGTCACAGCTGTTTCCCTCACAAACACTGACTAATTGATCATGTGTTGACAGGGCTCCCGGGAGCAGCTGGCGATTGCTGAGTTTGCTCGCTCTCTCCTGGTCATCCCCAAGACTCTGGCTGTGAATGCAGCGCAGGACTCCACTGACCTGGTGGCCAAGCTCCGCGCCTTCCACAATGAGGCCCAGGTTAACCCTGAACGCAAGAACCTCAAGTGGTAAGTCTGTTGTCTTTGATCTTGATATGATTCATTCATCCTCCAAAGGGGAAATTCTACTTGCTGGTTGGGGTACAGAGTCAGCTCGCTGGTCTGTTGGTGCTGCAGCTGGTATAGGTTAATTGTACTTTGTGCTTTAATCCTTTCCTCTATTGTGCATTCGCAGTGACATGAATAACAACAGTAAATCAAAGCAAACAAGACAAACTCAAATATGGTGGCTATGGGCTACGCTTGCTGACATCTATTTATGAATGCCCTCAGTAGATATCACTTGCTTGTGATCACTGATTTTTTTTTTCTTGCTGAGGAAAGCAAGTATAAGGCTTCCAATAACAAAAATAGTCCAGTTGGCCTGAATCCTTATTTACAATTATGCTTTAGGAAAGCTGAAATATTACACATAGCACCTTAAGTAATTTCTTTGAGGACACATTACAGTGGCTTGAATTTATTCAAAAACTGGTTTGAAACACCTTAAACATAAAATACTTTAAAACATACTTTTGCTGGTGTTTCCGTTAGAGGGTTGTATGCACCAATAATTTCACCTCATCTAGTCTCACACTCTTGGAAGTGTGGGTTTTTTTTTTTTTTTTGGCTGAACCAGCCAGTGGGGCCAGCCCTACAAACGCAAATGTCCCTGACTGACTGATCTTTAGCGTGACTAGTCAGTCATGATGATCAGTTTTCATTTTTAGCGTGACTGAGTGATCAGTTTCACACAATTGGCCCACTGGTTCAGGTCACCAACAACGTCGCTGAAGTTACACGATTGGTCAGCCGAGAGGCATGAAGCAGAGCGCACAATTAAAGCACTGCAAATAACAATCACTGAAAAAACACTCGCTGGTAAATTCACAAAATGATTGTGCAACTTTTGGGGCCATTAAACCTACACAAATAAGACAAGAAAATGTCATTCTCAAAGGGTGAAATATACCCGTGCTGCCAAGCAAATAGCGTTTTGGTGCTCCAGTGTTATATCACTTTTTGATTTAACTGACACCGAAATCATTCCAGATATAGTTTTGCCAGATCAAGCAATGCTTGCTATACTTGATGACATCAAGGAAGACATTTAGCCTGTCTACAGTGTTCTTGGTGCAAAGCCACCATTTATACTTTGCCACATTGCAATCGACGCAAAACAAGGGCAAATTGCACTCATCTACAAAACATTACAGGCATTTGTGCTGTAATATCATTAGCATAGTATCTTTTGTGAATCAGACCTTGAGACAGGGCAGATAGCGGGTTGCAATTCATGGTGCTATCAGTGGCCACAATCCATTCTTTGTGAATTCGTCTGGTAATACATAGTGAGTCTTAGAAAAACGAGAAACATCCACAGAGAAACAGATGAACAAGGGGTAATTAACAGATCATTTGAATAGGTATACTTATAGTTGAGTTCTCTTTCAAATCAAACATCCCAAATGAAGAGTGGGAAGTATTGTTCTTGTAACTGCATTTATAACCTTTCATTGACAAGTTGACAGCAAAGTCAAAGTGGATCTTGATGCACAGCTCTATCAACCAAGGCAAATGTCAAGACAATGCACAGCACAGACCTCATTTGAATTGGAGTTTTCATGTAAACTTGACATACTTGATGAATCACGTGTGGTATAGAGCAGCGGTCCCCAACCTTTTTTGCGCCACGGACCGGTTTAATGTCAGACAATATTTTCACGGACCGGCCTTTAAGGTGTGGCGGATACACAAAATAAAATGATACGACCCTCATAAAAACTGTGGTATTTCTCCAGCAGTTGATCTTCTTCTTGCATAGACATGCTGGATTCACCTGGTTTGTTGACAAATGGGTCGCGGATCCATTCCTTGGCAGTTCGTGGGTCTTTTCTGGTTGGGAAGTAGCGCTCAAACTCTTTTAAAAGCAAAGACAGGTGATCGTGCACCAGCTGGGAGAATGAAGGCTCGGTCTCGGTCTCTTCCAAAATCCCCGCGAATGTTTGAAACATGTCAAATATACCTCTGTTCACGCGCCGTCCCCATAAATCCAGTTTGGCTTTAAATGCAGCTACTTTATCTGCCAACTTGAAGACAGTTGTCATTTTCCCCTGAAGTGACCGATTGAGTTCATTGAGCAGATTGAATATGTCGCACAAGTAAGCGAGTTTTGCGACCCATTCCTCGTCACTGAAATGTGCTGCCAGCGGTGACTTTTTTTCTGAGAGAAATCTCTGCAGCGGCTCTCGTAATTCAAACACTCTGGCCAGCGATCTCCCTCGGGATAACCATCTTATTTCTGTGTATAAGAGAAGGTGTCTGTACTCCGCATCCATCTCCTCACAAAGCTGCTCAAACAGGCACGTGCTCCGATGTGGTTAATAACTTTAACGACATCATTCAATACGCTGTTAAGTTCCAGTGGTATTTTTCGGCTAGCCAGCATTTCCCTGTGAATGACACAATGCGTAGACTCGCATTCAGGTGCAACCTCCTTAATACGAGTAGTTAAACCAGACAGCCGTCCGGTCATGGCAGCAGCTCCATCTGTGCATATGCCGACACAAAAGGACCATTTCAGTTTTCCTGATATATAATCATCCAGCGACTTGAATAGTTCTGCGGCTGTGGTTTTGGTTGGCAACGATAGTGCACATAACATATCCTCATGCAAATCCTCCTGATAAAGATATCGCACATAAACAAGTAGTATTGCCTTGTTGTCAATATCTGTAGACTCGTCAACCTGGAGTGCGTACCACGGTGATGTATTAATCCTCTCCAACAATTGTGTCTCAATGTCCTCTGCTATTTCCTCAATGCGCCGAGTGATGGTGCTAGCCGAAGGAGGCACCTGTGCTATCTTTTTAACCGCAGCCTCTCCTAGAAGTTCATGGCAAATGTCTTTAGTGGTGGGCAGGATCAATTCTTCACCAATGGTGAATGGCTTCTTAGCCTTAGCAATACGATTAGCCACCAAGTATGATGCTCTCAGTGCACTCGCATTTGTTGATGTGGTGGCCCTCAGTAATTGCTTCTGTCCTTCTTGTTCATGCTTTTTTCTTTCAAAATACTCAGAAGGCTTGTCTTTTAATGCAGGGTGCTTGGTCTCCAAGTGGTGAAGCAGTTTTGAAGGCTTCATTGCCTCATTAGAGAGCCGGTCGCCGCATATTATGCAGAGCGGGCTTGGTGCGCGGGAATCACCTGTCGCGATAAATCCATATTTTAAGTAGGACTTCTGGTATTGTCTGTTAAATGCAGCTTTCTTTTTCTTGGAAGTCGTAGGCTCTTCTTCTGTCTCCTCACTGGGCTTTTTCCCCTTTGCAAAGAAACTTTCCAAAGACGTTTGTTTTTTACTCATTTTGCTAGCTTGTGGGTTTAATTTTAGCACCAACATATCACGTGACCGAGACAAGCATCAAGAGTGAGTCATAGACAGATGTAACAGAGGGAATCCGGTCATTTTTCAAAATAAAACATCATTCAGACTCAGATAATAAATAAAACGGAAATAATGTAAGTTATTTATTCTTTCTCTGCGGCCCGGTACCAAATGACCCACGGACTGGTACCGGTCCACGGCCCGGGGGTTGGGGACCGCTTGTATAAAGAAATATTGCAATTCTTCTTTTAATGGGAACTGCTTAGGGTTCTGTGTCAAAGTAAGCCAAATACAGAGGTAAAACTGTTCTGTTTTAGTTCTCTTTAAAGGTATCCAATGCATTTTTCCTTGTAAACATCTTGGATTTAGTTAACATTCAAAGTTTCTCACCAAAATGCATTGTACGAACTTGATACAAACAGTACGGGGACCCACTTTTTACTGTGCTCTATAGCGCCACTAGTGGTCAAAAATGCAGGTGAATACTTTTTAGTTTTCTCTTGACCTAAGAATGGTAGCATACTGCATATTGCTCCCAGTAATCGTTTGTTCCGCGCAACCCTATGTAAGTCTGCATCAGAGCACCAATGTATAGCTTAGTAGAAGCTAGGCTTATTCGGCATATTTCCTTTTCTTTGGTCAGTGTTGCCTACAGTTTTTACATTGTACCTGAAATACTGGTCTTTTGTAATTAACATTTATAATGCCCACCTTTCTCTCCTGTAGGATTGGTCTGGACTTAGTGAATGGTAAGCCGAGGGACAACCGCCAGGCTGGCGTGTATGAACCTACCATGGTTAAGACAAAGAGCCTCAAGTTTGCTACTGAGGCTGCTATCACCATTCTCCGTATTGATGACCTCATCAAGCTATTCCCTGAACAGAAAGAGGGTGGATCCTCATACAGGGACGCTGTGGCATCAGGATCACTGGAAGGTTAAGGCCCTGGTTAGCTCTGATGTCTCATGCTCTCTAGACACCTCTAGATAAAGCATAGGCAGCCATGTGTCATGGTATGTCAAGAACACACACGTTTTCCTTGCAGTCAATCACTACACCAGAGGACTTCACCTATTGACACACCTTCAGCCAAAGAGGACAGACTAATCAGAGAACACTGTAACAATTGGTTGGAAAGAAAAATCTATATGTTCTTGACACTCCATGACAAATGGTTTACACAGTACATGATTGCTTATGCCATGGATGTGCTTTGTCTGATCTAGATTGAGAGCTGTAGTTCTGGTCTGCAAGGCTTAATGTCTCTGTATTTATACATTAAGAGCTGTTGATGGTTGTCATTGTGTAAGCCTTGCACTTTGCCCATTTGCTGTTTTTTCCCCCACTCCTTTCATGGCACAAGTTAATTTCCATGGAAACTGTAATGATTTTTTGGACTCCTGAAAATAAATCTCAAATGTTGTAGGTGACCATGACTCTTTTTTCCCTCCCTCACACTGGTCAGTTTATGTAGGTTTCACAAGTTTCAAGGAACCACCCAATGGTACTGATATTTCTTTATTAATATGTTAAACATTTTCCTTTCACAGGAAGGCAGGTCCTCTAACATTCTCATTCACAACAATGGAAACATAAGGTTATAACAGACTTGATGTACTCAACCCCATTGAACTAAAGTTGGGGCCTACGGGCACTTGAGCATAATTCATATCTGTAGTCCACCTCTGAGAAAGGTGGTCAATAGCTGGCGGAATGTTTAAGTATGAGGAGTCTTCCACAAAATAAGAATACTTGGCACATCAGACGAATAAGTCTATAAAGCCAATGATATTTTAATTTTTCAGTTATTTGTTGTGAGAAATGTGCACTGCCCTACTATTTGTGAACCTTATGAACATTCATGCAAAATAAAAATGTCAACATTGTCATATACGCTTCAATGAAGGATACTACAGAGATGTTTTAATAGTGGGTTTTTTTCTTTCGACTAACTTCTGCCATAACCACGCCCTGCAACTGATGTGCTTTTTAAGGCACCATGACTCTAAATTGGAGAAGTTATCAATGATCATTAACACACACGCAAGCGTTCAATGGATATTGATGATGCACCGATATTACTCTTTCACCATTGACAACGATTTTGTGCACGGAAGTTATGGCATATGTTGCACGAGTACCAATCTGATCCATTGCCTTTATCAAAAAACACATTTTGGACTGTCGGTTTGAGGTTAATGGAAACAGGATTTGAGAGGTAGTTTTTTTTTTTCTCATGAAGAATGTTCCAACAGAAAGGACAAAATTATGCCATTTTGCCTTGATTTTGAACATGTCATGTCCCCAAAAACTATCATCCACTGAGAATAGTGAAAACACCTGTGACACACACGGGGGACTAGCGGGGGCATGATTATGGCAGAAGTTAGTTGGAGAACAAAAAATTGTTATTTATACCTGATGTATAACAGAAGTACCATGTTCCTATTCTAAGGACATGGACTCTTGACTTATTCTAGCTTTACAAACATGCCAACTGGGATGTAGTGTTAACCTCAAACTAAACACTGAAGTGCAAAGATGGAATATCAGTAGGTTCAGATTTCAAAATCAGCATTCCCTTAAAGTTGTGTTCGCGTGACAGCAATATAACAGAATAATTAATCCCCGCCTGATTAGGTACCAGTTATGTCGATAAGATGACAGATGACCCTGAATTCACAAAGTCGCTTGCTCAATTACAAAGCAAGGAACTAAGTTAAGCGTTTACTCTTAAATCGTTTTCACAGTGCAATAACATACTGAGGAGTAGCATCCCTTTTCCAACACTGAGGTCAGTGATGTGATCTTGAATGCGGTCTGTACAGCAGCTGCATTTTATCAACTCACATGTTCTCCACACACATGGCAATGCCCATCCCTCCACCGATGCAAAGGGAAGCCACGCCCCTTTGACCTCCTGTCCTCTGGAGCGCGTGCAGCAAGGTCACCAGCACCCTGCACCCAGACATGCCTATGGGATGGCCCAGAGAGATGGCGCCTCCACTCACATTCACCTAAGAAGTACATGGCAGTTATCAAATCTAGTGTGTAACTTTTGTCTGTTTGACAATGTTGGCACATTTTTCTCCCGAACAACCCTCCAGGCTCACATATACAGAAGAGGCCTCTAAAACACCAGGTGAATACTACATGGTTTACTGTGACCACTTGTTACCTTGTCAATGTTCAGACCGAGCTCTTTGACCACAGCAATGGACTGGGCAGCAAATGCTTCGTTGATCTCAAACAGGTCAACCTGCTCCATCTGCCAACCGGCTTTCTCAACCTAGCAGAGCAAATAAAGGAGGGAGAAAGTATTGAAAACACAACAGCCTCAAATGTATAAATGTTTTGCATATTCAAACATTCATGACCAGTTCTCACCGCTTTCCTAATGGCTGGTACTGGTCCCATCCCCATGACTGACGGGTCGAGGCCAGCTTGAGCCCATGAGATGATTCTGGCCATGGGTTTTAAGCCCCGCCTCTCCGCCTCTGACTGACTCATGAGGACAGTTGCTGCTGCTCCATCATTAATGCCTATGAGTTAAGAAGAAAAAAGGGGCTTTAAAGATGCTGTGTAATGTTAACAGTAAATATAGATGCCAGACTGACTATAAATAGAAGAGGGGTGCACTGGCAGACAGCCATTACAATAAGTGAAAGCAGAGGAGACGTGACATCACATCCATTTCTGTACCTGAAGCGTTACCAGCAGTGACTGTGCCACTGTTGTCTTTGATAAAGCAAGGCCTGAGTTTGGACATTTCATCCACACTGCTGCCATGCCGAGGGAACTCATCAACCTTTACCTCTATTGGACCTAAGAGTGAGCGGAGGAAAGTCTTCCTTATTTCTTTATTTATCAAAATTTCAGCGACTGTATAAGAATAAGCTTGTAAAGACATATCAGCAAGCACCCCTATATCAGCAAGCACCCCTTGCCTTTTCTGGATGGCACCACAACTGGCACAATCTCCTGGTCAAAATATCCAGCTTTTTGGGCAGCCTCCGTCTTGTTCTGGGACTGGACAGCAAACTGGTCCTGTTGCTCGCGACTAACACACCACTGTTTTGCCACGTTCTCCGCTGATAGTGATTCATCATAAACATATAAAACTGAGATGCCACTCTGCAGTAGTAAAACACTTGGTGACAATGCTGAAATGTCAACTTACGGATTCAAGACTACAGGGCTTTTGACTATGAGAAACCATTGTTGTCCTGACCTGTTATGCCCATGTGATAGCCATGAAAAGCATCAGTCAGGCCATCGGCAACCATGGAGTCCTGAAGGGAGGCATCGCCCATCTTTATTCCTGTCCTCATATGCAATGTGTGTGGGGTCTTGTTTGGGGGTCAATAAAAAAAGAGAAAGCAAAGGGTTGTTTTTTTTTAGATGCTGTATTTTTTTGGGCCAGGTCTTTTGCCCTCACTTCACTTCCTGAAATCTCTTGTCTCTTCTCTCGGTACTCACCCTGCTCATGCTCTCCATACCCCCTGCCACCACCACAGTGGACTCTCCGGTTTGGATGGACTGGGCTCCAAGGCACACAGCCTTCAGTCCTGAGCCACACACCATCTGGCAGCTCCAGGCTGGGACCGGGTATGGGATGCCCGCCTTCACACTGGCCTGGCGTGCCGGATTCTGCCCATGACCTGAGGGGAATTGAAGGCAAGGTGGATGAGAAGAGATAATAATGAGTTATGGTAGTTTTTAAAATATCTGCATCTAAGTTGACAGGGAGAAGATTGCCACATGGCCATGGGACCACAGCCACACATGTACACTTTTTTTCTGGGTGATTTGCTAAGCTCTACCTGCTGTTAGTGCATGTCCCACGATAACCTCGGACACCTCTTCTGGCTTCACCCCAGCCCGCTTCAGAACGTTCTTGATCACCACAGCACACAGGTCATGCAGAGGCAAAGTAGACAGGCCACCATTGAAGGACCCTTTTCGTAAATGAGGATTCACATGTTATTAAGATGTCAGCGAATTATACGTTAATAACTCAAAACTTCAACGTCACTACCAGGAAGCTATTGATCAAAATATTCTAATGTAAACACGAATGCTTATGTCCTTTTGAAGAGATACTTTGGTCTAGATGTCACGTTTATAGTGATGTCGTAGGTTTTGACAGGGAATTTAGTGCAGAGATCCGCTGCAATAACAAAACAATAAGGCCAGGCGTTGCAAGTATTTTCTACAGAAGCTTTTAAGGTTATTTCTCTTTTCTTTTTCGCTTTTAACGTTATTTCTTGTTTTGTTAAAACAGCCAATCGCAAAAAGATGTTACGTCCGGACGCTGCGCACATTCAGCCAATCACTGCTATCAGAAGAAATCTGCACACGTCAGGAAGCCAATCAGCGCTCCGCAACAGTCAACTACGTGAACCGACACCACTCGGACTACAACTGGTGTGAGTCAACATACGCGACTCATTTTACTGAACACATGAACTCAACTCTTATTTTAAACTGTTGTCCCAGACTGGCAAATTTCACCACTGTAGAGAGCGCTTACAACTACGAAAAGGGGATGTCTGGTTGGCATTGGATGTATTAGATGAAAAGAAAAAAAATTTTTTTTTTTGCACCCTACCAATTGCGGTCCTCGCAGCGGAGACGATAACAACTGCTGTAGAAGTCATTTGGACAACCTCGTGAAATGCCTTGCTTCAGCCGCTCCGGTGCCAGTGCAGATTGTGCGTGCCTGCTCGCCTCTGCCAGCCGTTCTGGATACGTCGACACTCGCTGAATGATAAAAGTTATCGATGGGTGTTTGTTGGTGAGAGCGAAGCTAGAGCGCTACCATGCGGCCCGGAGGAATACAGATCATTCATAAGATGAGGGCATCAGCCGCCTTTAAACGCCAAAGCTGCCAACTCATTTGATTATTTTTGCTTTTTTACGCCTAACCATCAGGTAAGGAAGGCAATGTGCTTTCATAGCAGAAGTAATCTAGTCTTTGATACCGTGCTTCACAAGGGGCATTCCAATAATGTTTACACCATAATATTAAAAGTCTTTATTGATATTTGGTCAGTACATGAAAAGGATTGAAGTCAGTAATACGAACAAAGTACATCGCATATAAACTACACACAAGAAGAATCTGTTGAACAAAATTTTGCCAGGGATGGAAAATTAAAAGTCGCATGTTTAAACAAAACACAGGCCAATTTTTTAAAAAAGACCTTGAACATTGTAAAGCTACTGTGATTCAGTGAACTAATTTGCTGACTTTTATTGACAACAGGTTACAATTCCAGATGCCTGATAAGTGTCGTGAGCTCAAACAGCTGACATGTTCAAATGAAGCAATAATAGAAGGAAAATAACTACTTTCAAAATCATACATCCACTCGCTCTTTTACATATAATGTCCCTGTTAAGCAACACAAACATGGCCGAGGCATCACGGTAGGGAAGGGAGAGTTTAAAAACAAAATAATTTTCTGGACATTACTGTTTTACAGACTATGCATTTGTTGTCACATTTGTGTGTTGTATAAAAAGAAAATGACAGTTGAGGTGATATAAACTAGATTACAAAACTGCACTGTCGTTGGTGCTGGAGTCCAAGCCATTTTGAGCATGCCGTGACCCTGCAGTCCGGTTGCCCTTGGTCACTGGGCCAGTCTTGTCCTCGTGGGGATCGGTGTTGGAGTCCGTGTCATTCGAGTGCTGAGTCAGAGATGTCTCGCTGCCTGTCGGCGAGTCCACACTCTCGTACCCTGCGCTCAGCTGGCTTCCGAACCCCCCTGCTCCTCCTACATTCACAGCACCAGTCTGGCTCCCTGCCGCCTCTTCTGAGTGGTTGGAGAGTTTGATCTCGGCCTCACCGGGGCTGGAGACCATAGGAGACATAGGAAAATCTTCCTCAGTACTGCTGACTTCTCGGTACAGGCTGGGGGTAGTGGTCTCGCTCCTCTGGGATGAGTCGCCGTTGCTTGGTCCATTGGAGACCCTCCCATAGTCTTTACCCATTGGCTCAGAGGTTGCCGTGGTTTGCTCAGGCTGGGCAGATGGTTCAGCAGATGAGCTGCAAGTGTTGGGGGAAGTCCTGCTAGGTCCTGCGCCTGTAAAAGCCCCCTGGGTTTGGGAGAGCTGCTGGCGAGTCTCCTTCAACTGCTGCTGTAGGACAAGGATGGTGCTTTGCATTCCCTCTACCTCCTCATCAAGCTGAATAATAAAGTCATTCAACTCTGGGGGAGGAGATCAGACAGACAAGCAACCAAGAATTCAGAGCAAGAACCCAGGTGTGACTGCTGATGATGTCATTGAAAGCTATGGTCATCTGGCTGTGAAATGGGGATAAAGTTAGTGTTCTTACCGTCCTGGCTACTCTTGAGCTCCTCACTGTACTTCTTTTGCAAGGCCAGCTCAGCCTCCAGTTGGGCAATTCGTCCCTGGGAGAGCTGCCTGCCCAACTCCTGGTTTTCCTGAATCAGCATTCGACACTTGGCCATCAGTTTCTTCCCTGTTTGGCTGCAAGGGGAAACAAGTCTCACATCACATTGTGAACCAGGAGACAACAGCTTCTAGAGGCAAATACAGTGATGTAGTTTACCGGCTCCAAATGCCTGATGTATCTTCTACTATGCAAAGGATCAACGGTAACTTAGTCAATAGTAACATACCCGATATTTAATCAACCTGGAATTAAGGGCAAAGTTGCAATGCTTTAGAAAAAATTAGCAAGAATCACAGTCTAACAACATAAATTTACTATTTCATACAATTACCATATATTTCCTGTTTGAGGTCCGAAACAGATTTGGAGACATTTATAACTGTGCCTACTATCCTCAACAAGGTACTCATAACCACATTTCTGTGGAATAAAATCACTCCATGTTAACACTGTGACTCAATTCACCATGTTTCATGCATCATTGAAGAAGCATTCTATAATACTTCGTAGCTGTTCTGTCACCAAAAAAACTGTCAAATGCAAACACACAAGCTGGGAACACTGCACCAACTAACACTAAGTTATAAATTCAAGTAACACATTAACGTAGAATAAGAAAAACCAGTAGTGGCAGTTGCAAAATATTAGTTACTGACTAAAATACGGACTGAAATAATTCTACGATGTAAATTGTTAATCCAGTGCCATGAGCAGATATTTTCAACAAAACTAAAACTTTGTATTGTAGTGTTCATCTTCAACATATCAGAACAATTTTTCAACAATTAAAAACAGATGGCTTGACGATCTCCTATCTCAGCTTTACAGCAAGGTCAAGTAACAATGCCACAGTTCAGCATGTCTCTTTTCAGAATACGATGTGACTGTATTTTCTAAAGGTACCAATCCAGAAAGATATTGCCAATTTTTTTTCCAGAGCCAGCTGTAAAATAAAATAAGTTACCATCATAAAATCTGTTTAACAATATCACACTGCACTATAACAGTCTATGAGCCCATAGTTTATGCTGGCTGATGGACATTAAAATGATCAACAAACAATAGCAGATTAATCAAGCGTGCCATATTAGGCAGAATTAACCCTCACCTCAACAGGTTCCTTTAAGGCTAATTATGAAGAAAACTGTTGATCTATGTCTACCACTCTTTTCAAGAAATAAATTGATATTATGCATCGCAGATTACTTAAAAGTTAACCATGTCTTTTCCACAAGGGAATAAGTTGACTATTACCTGACTTGTTAATTATTTTAGAATGTGGTAGAAATTAAGTGCATCTAACTTTCAAAAGGATGTATACACACCACACTGCAAGTCTGAATATGATTATCTCTCCTATGAGACAAATCTGGGCTCATCTTTGTTTAAAGAAAAGGGTAAAAAATAAAACCATATTTGAGGGTTTCATTGCTAATACAGTAATGAAAATAAAGTATGCATCACATAGATGAGAAAGAAATTAAATGAGCTAGTGTAAACGGCTGGGGTGAAGGGGTGGGTTGTGATGTTAATCACAAAACACAGAAATACAATTAATACATTCTTATTAATGTGTAACATTGGTCGTTTAAAACATTTGCATTCACAACTTTACAAAAGCACTCTATGCACCTACAGCAGTGTGTTCCATTTACATCAGGAGAATTAAACCTATAGTTTAATGCATAAAGCCCTTTATAGTTCTTATTTTACATGGGTGCAACATGGCATTCAGGCAAATCATATTACTTGGATCACACACACTGCAGTCAATGCAGAGAGACTTCATAGAAACAAGAGAAAAGGAAATGAAAGGCCAATGAAAAGAAATAGTCACAAAATGAAATATAGAAATACACTACCCGTGCACGGACCCATGTTCAACAACACAGGCAATTGGACCCTCATGCCCGAGCCATAGTCCCTTCCGGACTGAGGATCTGGCTTCGCCGGCACAGTCTGAAAACACTCTACTGGTTCCTCCCCAAAAGTCTTAAGGAATTTCTAGTGGCTCCTCCCAAAAGTCTTACAGCTTCCTCCCAAAAGTCTTACATCTTATTCTAGAATGCAATGTACACTAGACTCTGTCCAAAAAGTCATTAGAATTCTCAGGCAGACTAGCAGGTATGCATGTGGTGTAATCCACAGTTAAATGTCTTCTATAAGCGAGTATGGGAAAGGTTTTTAAATGTTCAAGAGCTTATTTAGGCTAGGGAGGCCCCCTGCTTGGAGCAGTTTTCCCCAAGACTGACTCAACCCCCAATTAAATATGACAACTTTGGGCTGAGGGAGCGGACAGGGCACATCCATGTCGGTAGTGAGTGACCACCTCTTCAGGAACAGTCCCGACTCCTTCAGGCCCTTGGACGGTGAGGGGGGGGGGGGGTACGAAGGGAGAGAGCTGAAACACAAGTGTCACCTGAACATACTGTCTTTTCAGTTTAGATTATGCGATATGTAGCTGGCACAGTGCAAGAGTACAAAAAACATGGCAGTTTGTTTTGCTTTCTGTAAAGTCTGAGTCTCGTTGCGAGTACAGCAATTCTCAGCCTTCCCCCCCACAATTGTTCCTGCATGCCTGCAGTGAGTGGGGGGCGTGAGGAAGTCTTGACTTTTTTGGGGGGGGGGGGTTATTTTGATTGTCTTTACCTATCAGGTGTAAATTTCCAGGCACTCAGTTCATTTTGGGCCTGCTCCAGTTTGTCTTTAGTCTGTTCCAGTTCAGCCTTCATTTTGAGGAAAAACAAGTTGATGGCTGGGTCCACCATGGACGATCGCAGTTGGGCTGCACTTGGCTGCTGGACTTGCTTGAGATACTGGATCTGGGTCTGCAGGAGAAAAGAGGCAAGTGTCAGTGAATTGTACCCATCTTTGCATCCACAAATGGATTGGGGACAGTGCTGTTTGTAATTGGTGCCAACCGTGTCTATGACATTTATAATATCTGCAATGGCTACGCCAACCTTTTTTATAAGCCATGTATGTCGAATTAAACATTTAGTTACCGCCACAATTTCTTGGGTCCTCAGTCAATATTCAAATTGAGAGTCAGACTTAAATGAGTCAGAATTAGATAAGTAATTTGAGTTAAAACCAGTTTGATGGCCTGGGGGTCTTGTGTAATATTGAAACAAACCAATCCTTAACACCATCATTAACCAGTCCCTTTCCTTGTAATACAACGTGAACCATTTGTTTTTGGGGAAAATTAGTCAAGGTAACAAAAACTCACCTATAATTCCCCAGTTCAATGGCATCACAAAATGTTTACAAAACTAATTTGACTCTATTTAGGCAATGGGTGAAGATCAGATGCTTCAAAATGCACAGGCCTTATCACACAATTTATTGTCTATAACAGTCCACTAGCCATCACAGTATATGTCACTTAGCAACAGCTGTATAACATCACTGGCTGGGAACAGTTAATGGGGTAAAATGAAACTGACACTGATGCCACCCTTCATGTTTCTTTTCTTTTTCTTTTTTTTTACAACCACTCTTGATGGAACCTGCTGGAGTAGAAGTAATCTCAGTTGTCTGAGAGAACAGAGACAGGAAGAATGGCATTTACTGACATTAAGCCACTGGGTGATCCACTGAACTGTCAACCTGATAAGAACTAAGGAAGCCCTGCTCCACAAGCTTCAACTTTAGCCCACTTTTTAATGGCACAAAATCAGTATGTGATTTGGATTAAAAGTCACAATTTACTCATTATGAAGGGATTAAGTTACACATAGCATAATCAATCATTTATACTACTCAAAAGACCCAGGATTTGCAGTACTAAGTCAGTAACTATATAGAAAAAGTTAATGTTTACATTTCCCCTCGGGGATGAATAAAGTATTCTGAAAAATACAATGCTCACATCAATTCTGACAATCAAAAGTGCTCAAATTGGATTTTTAGCTATCAAATGTATTTAACAATTTTAGGGAACTTCAAGTGTCCTCTTTTCAGGCAAACACCAAACAACTTCTTTCCAAATCCTCATTAAAGTAGGCAGCAGGCTAACAGACACATACCGTGCACTCTTGCATTTCTTGCTCCTTGGTGGCGAGCCGCATGACCAGGATGTTCTCCCTGCGTGCAGACTCCTGCTGCTGCTGCTTCAGCTTCTCTTCAGACTCTTTCAGCCCTGTCACATCATTTGCTAAGGTAGCAGAGAGGAAAACGATGTATAACATGTGCAGCACGAGAGATACTACACAGCAAAATGTATCGAAGAATAATTTTTAGAAGAATAATTTTGATGGAGTAGTAAGAAAATAGATGTTGTCTCGTATTGAAAAGAGGGTCTGTTATAAATTTGAACAAAAGTGTACTTACAACTAAGGTCCGCATACTTTGCCTCCAGGACCTGGACATAAGCTTCATGTTGCTTCCACCTGGAAGAGAGGAAATGTCAATAAACTGTGACTCAACCCCAATAGCGAGGACTTTCTCTCCCCAACACACTCCCAATGCCAACTGCAGAATTACACCTACCTGGTACACAACTCCTCCCTGGTCAGGGTCTTCATGTCAGATTCACTGAGGCGAACCTGCAGGGGGAAGGAGAACCAAGAAATTAGTCAGATAAACAGGCCCGACATCATGCTGAACACTGGCGCGCAGAAATGGGGTCCCTAACGAGGAATACAAACTGACCTTCTTCGGAAGGGGCTCCTCGTTGGTCATTCTCAGCTCTGAAAAGGAACGAGAAGAAAAAAGAGAAAAAAAAGGAGAATTGTGATTAACTCAACATGACTGCCATGTGTGCCAAGACGACTCCAACCTTTGGTAGTTTTAACAGTTGGCAGCGCTTGGGGACCGGAAGCAAGGAACAAAATAGATATTGGCGCACTAGATGACTTTAAAAATGATCGTATAGGGGAGGGAGGCATAGAAGTGACAGCTATAAGGATGACCATATAGCACGGCTGGTCAGCCACACGCCGAGGCCGGCAGGAAAACGCGGCCGCGGCGATGCGATGGTGTTGCGGGCAAAAATGCATAGTGGTGCAAGCGTGTCGGGGGTAGTGAAGAAGAAAGAGCTCAATAGCCTGCTGGCTAACTCGTAAATCTGCTCGGGTGGATTTATTTTTAACCGGCTGGCAAAATAATCGCAGGCAGGCTTGGAGGGTAATTACTATGGAGTTACATTTCCCCCGCATACGTTTAGGCAAGCAGCATGCGATACTTGGCCGTGTTTTCAGCTTCTTGTTATCACAAAATGGCGGTGAAGGAAAAAAGGCTCCCTCCCTGACGTTCCCTTTTCCTGCAACAAGCGGTGTCGATGCTGCAGATTATACCGCCGTCATACACTCACCCAACCCGTTTCCGTCGACCACCAGAACGTTTAGGTTTCAAGCAGTCAGTTGATGCGGAAATGTCTAATCCAGTTTACTACCCGCTATGTCGCTAGTTTACGTTGTCTTGTATAGGTGCAGTCGCCATCACCGTCGTGAGAAGTGCCAGCGGCAGTAAACTAGCTCCAGCGTAATGCTGCCGTCCTGCGCCTGCACTTACTTGCCTTGCTGCAGAGCTCTACCACCTCTAAGGGCGGGGCGACGTCGCACGTCATCATCCACTTTTTGTTATATCTATCTATCTATCTATCTATCTATCTATCTATCTATCTATCTATCTATCTATCTATCTATCTATCTATCTATCTATCTATCTATCTATCTATCTATCTATCTATCTATCTAGCTATTTAGCTATCTAGCTATTTATCTAGCTATGGATCTATCTATATTATAGTACGATGCATTTACTTTATAGTTGCATTTCATAAAATGAAAACGCTTGGAAACCGTCTAAATTGAATTGCATTAGGAGTTTGGGGGGGGGGGGGTCGCAAATGCTCTCACGGCCATCTACCACGGTTTAATTTCAAATTTTAAGACTAGTTTTTCTGGACGCGCGCGCAAAAGGCCTGTGAACTTTTGTAAGGGCCGTGCGGAACCAACCTGAAGGGGGGGGGGGTGTCTGAAAGCACCGCAGACATGGCAAGGTATTGTAACGACTGTTTTAATGTGTAGGATCTATAATATGGTCTAATTCAAGGTGTTTATTTTGCGTGATTAACTTACAATACGTGGCGGATCTGCATTTGTTTGTTTTTTTCACAGTAAGGGGCACCCCTACACCGTGATAATGGTACGTCTCCCCTCCCTGTCAAGTTGAAATTTAATTCTCAAGGGCAGTCCCGGTGGTTTGGTGGAAGCGTGTGTCCTGCGAGTATTTCAGCAATATCACCGGCATGCTTAGCAGGGTTGGTCAAATACGCAGGTAAAAACCGATGTCAACTTAGCAGGTACATAGTAAAAGAAGTTATAATTGTCCACGAAGTTGATGCCGAGAAATGGAGACTTGGGTATCCCATGCTGTCTGGAGTTGATGCTATCATATCCTAGCAGCATAGCTAGGTTAGCTTGTGGCGTTTGCTAGAATGCAATACAGCTACCGGCTATATAGAAAACAATGACCAAATAAATGATTTTGACTGAGAATGGTACATATTTTCCTTTCGTGCCCTTCCTCGTTGACCCCTTTCAATTTAACTTTATTGTACCCGAGCATTTACCTTGACCGTATACATCACATGACTTTTAATGTGAAACTTGGCCAGCATCTAAACAAGTTAATCGTGTCCAACCAATGTAGTTTAGGTCAGCCATTGCTCGCCTTTTGCTGAATACTCACTGATATCGATATTCAGGAGCTTAGCCTGCTTTTTAGTCACCTAGGACACCATTAACTAATATGAGATGATATGCGCATTTGTGTTTTAACAGAATTTCTTCGAATTTCAAAGTGGCTTGCGTTTTTCTTCCCTACGCAGTTTTCGAAACATGATTTTCCACCAGTTCAAGTTGAATGTAATTATTTCTAGCAAAGTGTATGTCACTTCAGTAATATTCTTTCTGTGAGAATATATTTGTATGATTTCCTTTTTTGTTTGTTTATTTGTTTGTTTGTTTGTTTCAGGTGTGCAGCCAGCCTGAGCCAGGTAGTGGCATCAAGGGAGAAGCACACACTCCCTGACCTGCCCTATGACTATGGCGCCCTGGAGCCCCACATCAATGCAGAGATAATGCAACTGCATCACAGCAAGCACCATGCTACCTATGTTAACAACCTGAACATTACAGAAGAGAAGTATCAGGAGGCACTGGCAAAGGGTACAAACAAAGAATTCAGTTGTAATCGGTCAGATTTTCTCATTGATTGGTAGTATCAGAATTGACTCTTTAGTCATCAAGGAGTATCTCCATCTGTTATTGTGGTTGAAATCGGCAATATAAATCCTGCATATAAGGATACTTTTAAATCTACATTTAAATGAACGTGTCAGTTAACGCGTATTAACTTATGAAAGTTGATACCTATATTACCTATATATCTTTTCTTGTTTAGGTTTCTCCAACTTTTACAGGTGTCGTTTTTGATGCAGATCTTGTGCTAGTAAACAAGCTAGTTGTGGTCCTCTGCTGATACACATGGATATATTTGGTTGTATTCCAGGAGATGTGACAACACAGGTTGCCCTCCAGCCTGCTCTTAAGTTTAATGGAGGAGGCCACATTAACCACACCATCTTCTGGACAAACCTCTCCCCAAATGGTGGAGGGGAACCCCAGGGTGAGAGAAAGCCGTAACAGGCATGATTTGTTTTGTGTCTTTGTCCTTCGTCGATTTGGCTGATGTCAACATAAGGACATTATTTTGTGTATTTAGCAAAACAAATTATAAAGTCAGGTAGACTAGGCCAAGTCTGATATTCCAATAACTAATTTTCAAAGTGTATTTTAAATAGGGCAAGTCATCAGAAGTGAGTCTTTTTTTCCAATTATTTTACTGGCTGACTGAGCAGAACTGCTCCCTATGGAAAGCTTTGCAATCATGTAAGCTTCCCGTTCAGCCCAATACAGCTTTTTTTGTTGCTTTTTAGGAGAGCTAATGGAGGCCATCAAGCGTGACTTTGGCTCCTTCCAGAAAATGAAGGAAAAGATGTCTGCTGCCACTGTGGCAGTACAGGGCTCGGGCTGGGGCTGGCTGGGCTATGACAAAGGGAGTGGTCATCTTCGCATTGCTGCCTGTGCTAACCAGGACCCCCTGCAGGGCACCACAGGTCAGTGGCTGGCTAATTACTACTGTGTCCTAGTCACTGAAAATGCTTTCTTTTGTTCACTCATAATGTCCCAAATGAAATTATAGACAGCAAGAAGTTATAGTTTCTTCCATCTGTCCCTTAGGTCTCATCCCCCTCCTCGGTATTGACGTATGGGAGCATGCTTACTATCTTCAGTATAAGAACGTACGACCTGACTATGTCAAAGCCATCTGGAATACAATCAGCTGGGAGAATGTGAGCGAGCGTCTCCAGACTGCAAAAAAGTAGACTAATCTCAAGACATCCCAGGTTGATCGCCTACACCCTAACTTCCAGACTTGAGCCAAAGTAATTTGCAAATAATTCTCGCTGTCGTTTAATTGTGGCAAGTTACAGAAAGCGACTGAATCTACCACATTGGAGCGATTTAAAGTGCTAGATTTATGCAAAATTGACTTTCCAAATCATTCATGTGATTGCTTAAACTCTGGCACTCATTGTCTTAAGTGGCAAATATTGCATATCTGGAACATAAGTAGGATAAAATGAATCAAACAAATAATTTGCTTGCACACTATGGCCCAAGGCTGCTTCCAATCCCAAGACTTCTTAAAAGCGCACAAAATGACCATCTTTCAAGTAAAGATGGCTGATATTCTCACATACTCTAAAGATGGCTGATATTCTCGCATACTCAAATTATGTCTGCCATACATTTAACTTTGTGTCAGAGCACTGTGTGTTGTGGATTTTGTTTTGTCATCAAGATCCAAAATTGTCAATAAATTACAGGGTTTGAAGTATTGTTCTGTACTTGCTGTGCTTTTTTTTCCCTTTTTGAGTACAATCACCTGAGCAGTCTCCCAATATTTGAAAATAATTTTTACAGGAAGTAGTGAGGAGAGTAAAGAAAAAAAACAAACACTGAGCTCAAATCAAACCAAAATGTTTCCTGTTTGCAATGATCATGGAATACCTCAAATATAGAATTTCACTAGATGAGGATGTAAGATATTTGAACTGTCGAAACAAATCCTGCTATATGATTCTGCTAGAATGTATTTTACCACCTATCCGATGCATTTTTTTTTCCAGTTTGTCTCATATTCATTGGGTTTCCAGCACTACTGTCCAGAAACATTTTCTCAGCAAACATTGCTTTGCTGGTTAATCAACTCTGTGGCTAACAAAATGTAATTCAAAATGTTTTGTTTACAGAGGAAATCAAGTGACTTCAATACGACTTGTAGGATTACTTAGCCCTCTAGAAATCTACTGAGCTGAAAAATGGCATAATCATGCCAGCTAGAAAATTCAGTATTAGCTCATGGAAACATGCTTCTTGCATGAAAAACGTGATAAAGTCCGGGAATCTTACGTCAGGCCTGTGGAGGGAACAGTTGTTACGAATAAGCCAAAAGGTGGCAGTGTTTTCCAAGGTTTTCTCTTCTACATGAAGAGCCAGTCTTGGGTGTGATTATTTGATCAAAGGCAAATTACTAATGACATACAATAATGCCAGCGTCAGCTATTAATGGCACAGTTACCATGTATTGTACTATTCAGCTTGCTTTGTAACCTTAAAAGTGTCTGTGTCTGCAAGTTAAGTTTGTGTTGATGGACTGCTTCCAAAAAATACAAGAAACTCGACTACATTTTAGGGTGCACATGTTTTAATACTAACCTCTTCAGTTTAAAGATTATTTAGTGTTCTGTCTTTGCACATACGTTGAACGGTCTTATCAAAAGATGCTCTAACATGACAAGATGTGATACATACATAATGCCCCCTTCCAGCTCACATTACAAGATAGACTGCACACGTTTTGACAGTAGGTCCTCAGCTCAGGTCCTCAGGATCCCCGATATTACTGGTTTTCTATTCTGCCGGCTATCTTATTACATTCAGCTGTTGTTTCAGGTTTAAAACCTCCCTAATTAGATGTTAGATCGTTGGTAGAATAAAAAACCAGCAGTACTTTGGGTCTGGAGTTGGGAACCACTGTTTTATGAGTGCTCTTGCTCCGTTATCTTACGTGATTGTGATTTACACAGTAATACTGTATGTTTGTGTCTTGAACCAGCCCTTCCTTGTATGTTTTATAGTGATGTCTCTTAAATTAAGGATCTAAATGTAATTTTATCGACCTGTAATGTTTTATGTTGAGGAAATGCCTGTGACTGCAAATTGTTCCGCTCATTATTTTAAAAAATGGTGTCCTGTATAATTATGAAAGCCACTTTATTTGACACTATTCTTACAACAAATTGTATTCTTACAATGAATGTGTTCTCTGCATGTAACCCATCCTTTTATATAGGAGCAGTGGGCAGCTGCAGCGCCCCTGGACCAACTCCAGTTTTTCTTTCCATTGCCTTGGTCAGGGGCACAGACGAGTGATTTTTTTTTTTGTAGATTCCCCCCCACTTTTTCTCCCCAATTGCATCCGGTCAATTACCCCACTCTTCTGAGCTGTCCCGGTTGCTGTTCCATTCCCTCTGCCGATCCGGGGAGGGCTGTAGACTACCACATGCCTCCTCTGATACATGTGGAGTTGCCAGCCACTTCTTTTCATCTGATAGTGAGGAGTTTCGCCAGGGGGACGTAGCGCATGGGAGGATCACACTATTCCCTCCAGTTCCCCCTCCCCCCTGAACAGGCGCCCCGACCGACCAGAGGAAGCGCTAGTGCAGTGACCAGGACCCATACCCACATCCGGCTTCCCACCCGCAGACACAGCCAATTGTGTCTGTAGGGACGCCTGACCAAGCCGGAGTTAACACGGGGATTCGAACTGCCGATCCCCGTGTTGGTAGGCAACGGAATAGACTGCCACGCCACCTGGACGTCGCTGCGGACAGGAGTGTTCACCCTAACATGCATGTCTTTTTGATGGTGGGAGGAAACCGGAGCACCCGGAGGAAACCCACGCAGACATGAGGAGAACATGCAAACTCCACGCAGAAAGGACCTGGGACAGCCTAGGGTTCGAACCCAGAGCCTTCTTGCTGTGAGGCAACAGTGCTAACCACTGGGCCATAATTGCTGCCATAATTATGTTTTATTGTCTTAATTTTATAATTAAATGTCTCAAGAGCAAGCAGAATTCCTTGATTCAGTGGGTGTTGGACCTTAGACCAAGACAATAAAGTTGGATTCTGGCCAGCCATTAAGTACGTAAACTACATTCAACTCTCATTTGTGGTGTCACAGATTTACACTGACCATGAATGGTGACTGGGGTCTTTGGGGCTTTCATGCCCAAAAATTACTTCGGTGTGGCTGAGATTGCAGCAGATTGACTATGACAGCACACAAATGGAGGACTGGCTTGGACTCCACCTCGGCAACAAACAGCAGGCCGCGTGGACAATATTCAATCCACGAGTGCAGTGAATGCAAGCACAAGAGCTAGAATAACTTAAGTTAGGAGACTTTTTTTTTTCATCCTGCAAGCTATTAAAAACAGAAGTCTTCCCCCTTTCAAGATCATGGCATGTTTAAATGTGGCCTACTTTTCCTCTCTGAAAATTGAAGTGTGCCAATAATCATTTCCTTCCTCCCCAAATCATAAAATAGAGCGGGAACTCGCTCAAGACAGAGTTGCTTTAAACTTCTGGAAGGAGAGAGATGAAAATATGGGGAAAATATCCCAGTATTTAAGTTTCACCTGGCCCCAAATCCCCCCCCCCCCCGAGAGGAAAAAGAGATGGTTACTTCCCAGGGGACTATCATGCAATGCAAATACCAACAAAAGGATTTTTTTGTTGTTGTGCACACCCACACAGGTACAGGGGTATTCCCTGCTTTTCACTTTCAGCTGTGTGCAACCAGCTACATAGCATTGAAACCACTGAGAAGTAGACAATTTGGACTTGACTTGACATCTTGCTTGAACATATGCATTCAATATCAAAGCCTAATCAAAAAGGACTTTTAACGGAGACAATGGAAGACAATTTAAAATCCTCTCATCTTTTGCTGTGTGTGTGTGCACGCGTGCATGTGTGTCTGTTTTTCGCAGACAGACACCAAGAGACTTAACAGTAAATGTATACAAGGTCTATACTGTTGGTGTGGTTTTAAAGCTGGCACAGTGAAAAGCATTCAATGAGATGCACATGTGGCTTTGTCTCAAATCCGTGTTTTTCATGAGTAGGAAATGAGGGTCCATCCCATATTCTGTTCTTCATAGTATCCAAATTACAGCTTTGAACTTCCAAAGTCAGGTTTTTCTTGCATAACGCTATTAAAGTCGCGCCATTTTTTTTTTCAATGACAAATGTAGGGTAGCGAAAAGAGAAAAACAAAATACCAGCTTTCAAAAATAAACTCAAAATATTACTTCTCCAGACATGTTGAATGCCTGCCATAATCTGTTTTTCTTTCGTCTTGGATTTGTTCTCTCATGAAGTCACAAATTTTGGATTTGGTTTCATTATGCCTGTTTAAAACAGGATGCTAAATCCATTTCAGGTTGCAAACTTCATAATTGCAATGTTTAGAGCTTCTAATTTGCGCGTCTTTGGTGACGGGTGATGAATGCAACAAGTTGTGAAAGTTTGCAGCTGTGTATTTTTTTGAGGAAAAATCCCACAGCACTCAAAGGGATGCGATGATAGACAGGCAAAATGGATAAAACAGATACATTAATGCATCGCTGTGCACAGATTTATATCGACAGCTCCTGAGGTAGGGCTCAGTTTTTGATACTGAAAGTGTCCTTTGTCCTGTCCTTTTTTTATACCAGATTCACAGCTGGTGGTGGCTGTTGGGGCTACATGGGACGCCACTGGGTTCATCGGGCCTATTAGCTGGTCATGTAGCAGAGGGACTCGATTTTCAGATGGCTGTATTGGGCAGAACAGTCCATGTCCTTTTGACTATTATATAAGTCGTCCAGCATCTCAGGGCCACCCACGGGGGAAAGCTTTCTGGGAACCAGCCACTAGGGGGGGGGGGGGCGTATGGTTCCCAGCAATACTTATGTTCATCCTAAATATAAGCGATGATAAGGGCAATACTTGCCACTGAGTGTGAACTGACTAAACAGATGGACTTTAAAGACATTATAAAGGACTATGTATACAGTAAGACAAGGAAGATGGCTGGATAAGAGACAAAGATGAAGCCACAAGGTAAGAAAGGAAATACCACAAATACCACCGGGGTGAAAGGAATACCACACATGTCCAAACCATCTCAATCTTGCCCCTCTTGCTTTGTCTCCAAACCGTCCAACCTGAGCTGTCCCTCTAATATAATCGTTCCTAATTCTGTCCTTCTTCATCACTCCCACAGAAAATTTTAGCATCTTCCACTCTGCCACCTCCAGCTCCGCCTCCTGTCTTTTTGTCAGTGCCACTGTCTCCAAACCATATAACATAGCTGGTCTCACAACCATCTTGTAAACCTTCCCTTTAACTCTTGCTGGTACCCTTCTGTCCCAAATCACTCCTGACATTCTTCTCCACCCACTCCACCTTGCCTGCACTCTCTTCTTCACCTCTCTTCTGATCTCCCTGGTACTTTGGACAGCCACCCCACGTATTTAAACTCATATGCCTTTGTCACCTCTACTCCTTGCATCCTCACCATTCCACTGTCCTCCCTCTCATTCACGCATATGTATTCTGTCTTGCTCCTACTGACTTTCATTCCTCTTCTCTCCAGTGCATACCTCCACCTCTCCAGGCTCTCCTCAACCTGCACCCTACTCTCACTACAGATCACAATGTCATCCGCAAACATCATAGTCCACAGAGTCTCCTGCCTGATCTCGTCCGTCAACCTGTCCATCGCCATTGCAAACAAGAAAGGGCTCAGATTGTTTTCAGCAAACTCTACTGCATTCTTGAAGACCAGGTCCCCAGGTACTTCTGTCATGAAATTCAGGCTTTTTTACTGTAGTAATTTGGAATTATAAGATGCCAAAATCCTCCAAATGGCAATTCAAATTGCACACATGCTACAATTTAAAAGCCCATAAAATAATTATATAAAATTTTCATTTGCAATCTCCACTACATTCATGAAGACCAGGTCCCAAGGTGTTCATGGCTTTCATGCTTTTTTACTGTATCAATTTGGAATTATGGGATGCAAAATTCATCCAAGATGCCTATTCAAATGCTATTTACAAGCCCATAAAGTAATGATATCACATTGTTTTCAGTAATCTCCACTACATTCTTCAAAAACAATACCCCAGGTGTTCATGACATGTAGTTAATACTTTTTTACTGTACCAAATTGGAATTATGGGATGCCCAAGTTCTCCTAAATGCCCGTTCACTTCAATACATGCCACTTTTTAAAAGCCCATAAAATAATTATATCAAATTTTTATCAACAAACTCCAATATATTCCTTAATACCAGGTCTCCGTGCATTCCTGTAATGAATTTCATGCTTTTTTCCCCCAAAATGCCCATTCAGTTGAATACATGCTACTTTTTAAGTGCACACGAAGTAAGTAAATCCAATTGTTATCACAATACTCCACAATGTCTTCGAAGACCAGGTGCTTTTATTCTGACGTTCATGCTTTTTCAATGTGCCCATTTGGAATTACGGGATGCAAAAAATTGCCATTCAATTCAATACTTTTTTAAAACCAATAAAATAATTATATCGATTTTTTTTATCAGCAAAATCCATTAGTTTCCTGAAGACCAGGTCCCCAGGTATGTGTGGCTTGACATTGTAGGCATTTATAATTTTTGAATAGCAGAATTATCCTTATGGCACAAGTAAATGTAAATAATGTTCTATTGCATCACTTTAACTATGTCCACATTGCATATATACTTTCCTCCTCAATCTCTAATGAATGAAGACATCAAATCACATTTTATGCAAAACATGTTCATTCCATAACCTTGGAAACAACTTGTAAACAAAGTCCATCATCCTGATTCCACCGCCACTGTCAACACACACAAATGCGCAAACACACACCTCAGTCAATGCACCTTTCACATTCCCACTCTTCTGCAGTGCTGTGTGTGGGACAGGCACACAATTGGGGTGGTACCATGACTGACATTTGCTGCACTGGACCATCACCTCCCTGTTCTGTGAGGTCCTGCAGACACAATGAATGTCAACTTTTAGTATGGCCCTCTCGGGCTTTGCCTGTGTTTTTTTCATATGGAAACACTTGAGCTCTTTTCTCTGACAGGGCTCTGTACATTTTTCTCTTCAAAACGGCACTCCTCTGGCTTGAATCCCTCACACAGAACTGTTGCAAAGGCCAGTGCAAACAGTCCACAATTGCTGCCTGGCTGCTGCATCTGGACAGCAGGCTTTCTGAGAAGGAGTTTGGATGCTTGAGGACGAAATAATGAATGATGTGAATGTATATCTTGTTGAATGTGTAAGCTGTCATAAATGCACAGTATTTTGATCTATTTATTTTATCCATCTTTAAGGTGGTGTACGTTGAAATAACTGTCACTATCAAAGATTTTGGCATCCCATAATTCCAAATTGCTATGGTAAATAGCATGGAATTTGAATTTGTGACCGCCATACTTGGGAAGCTGGTCTTCAAGAATGTGGTGAAATTTGTTGATAACAATTTGATATCATTATTGTATTGGCTTTTAAAAAGTGGCATATATACAATTGAATTGCCATTTAGGAGGATTTTGATTTACCATAATTCCCAATTCCAACAGTAAAAAAGCATGAACATTATGATAAAAGTACCTGGGAAGCTGGTCTTCAGGAATATAGTGGAGCTTGCTGATAACAATTAGATTTAATTATTTCGTGTGCTCTTAAAAAATGGCAAGTATGCAAAGGAATTGTCATTTTGGAGGAATTTGGCATCCCATAATTCCAATTTGCTATGGTAAAATAGTATGAAATTCATTACCGGTGTACATGTGAAGCTGTTCTTCAAGGATGTAGTGGAATTTGCTGAAAACAATTTGATATAATTATTTTCGTGGCTTTTAAATAGCAGCCTGTGTGCAATTGAATTGGCATTTGGGAGGATATTTGGCATCCCATAATTCCAAATTGGTACAGTAAAATAGCATGAATTTCATCTCATGAATACCTGGGGAGTGGTTCTTCAAGAATGTAGTGGAGTTTGCTGGTAACAATTTGATATAATTATTTTATGGACTTTTAAAAATCAGCATATATTCAATTGAAAGGACATTTGGGAGGACTCTGGCATGCCAAAATTCCAAACTGCTACAGTAAAAAAGCCTAAAAATCATACAATGAACCCCTAAGAAGCTGTTCTTAGAGAATGTAGTGGAGTTTGCTGACAGCAATTTGAAATAATCATTTTGTGGGCTTTTAAATAGTAGCATCTGTGCAACTGAATTGCCATTTAGGAGGTTTTTGGCATGCCATATTTCCAAATCGGTAAAGTAAAAAAGCCCAAGTTTCATGTCATGAAGACCTGGGGAGTGATTCTTCAAGAATGTAGTGTAGTTTGCTGGTAACAATTTCGTATTTTACAGGCTTTTAAATAGCAGCATGTATGCAATTGAATTGCCATTTGGGAGGATTTTGGCATCCCATAATTCCAAATTGCTACGGGTAAAAAAAGCCCTGAAATTCACGACAACAGTACCTGGTGACCTGGTCTTCAAGAATGTAGTAGAGTTTGCTGAAAAACATTTGATATCATTATTTTATGGACATTTAAAAAGCAGCATGTATTCAATTGAATGGGCATTTTGGATGAATTTGGCATCCCATAATTCCAAATTGGTACAGTAAAAAAGCACAAAAGCCATTCCATGAACACCTGGGGGTTGGTTTTTCAAGAATGTAGTGGAGATTGCTGATAAAAATTTGATATAATTATTTCATGCGCTTTAAATAGCAGCATGTATGCAATTGAATTGCTATTTCCATTTGAATGCCGTGATTTCCATAACGGAAATTTCCATTTTGCAGCTCATATTTCCAAATTGCCACATTAAAAATGCTTGAATTTCGTTACATGCTTGACGTGGTCTTCAAGATTGCAGTAGAGTTCCCTGAAAACAATTTGGTATCATTATTTTCTGGACATTTAAATAGCAGCGTGTTTGTAATTGAATAGCCATTTTAAAGGATTTTGACATTCCATAATTACAAACTGCTATAGTAAAAGGTCATGAAATTCATGACAGAGATATGTGGGGACCCGGTCTTCATGAATGTAGTGCAATTTGCTGATAACAATTTGATTTGCTGATTTTAGGGACCTTTAATAGGACTAGTCTGATCCTATTAATAGATGACCGATAATACATTATTTACGGTACGTTCGCTAGCGCCCTCGCGCGTTTTAGTGATTGCGCTTAAAATAGCAGGCGTGGTTAGCTAATGGCTGGTTGGGCCTAATGGTCGGAGGCGCATTCTCAACGCAGAAGTCAGTGACCGATATCGTCCAAAATGGATCGTTTCTTGGTCTCCAAACGGCCACATTTTGTTGATGATCAACCCGCAACAGTTGATAGCGAGTCTCCTGAAACAAGTTTAGAGACGGGAGATCAGCTAGAGCAGGAAGAGAATCAGTTGGACGATGCTACGGCCAACGTAGACGCTAACGTGGATGTTAGCCAACATCCACAGGAAGAGCCAAGACGTCCAATTCTTAGAGCATACCGATCACCGACGTTTGGGACTCAGCAAAGGAGTTTCAGCAGAAGCTGGTTCGAGCAATATGTCTGGTATTATGGAATCGATGAAGAGAACTTGGCTGCAGTTACACCAGGTCCGCCGGCTGCTGCCAATAAAAGAGAAGAGCAAGGACATACAATTAACAGCACCACGGAGTCCTGTCACTTATGAGCCCATACAAGGATGCCTTTATGGACTTGTAGAAACTTATATTTCAGTTACACTTTCCGTGTCATCAGCAAGCTGCGAGCAGAGTTTAAAAACGTACCTGAGGAGCAGCAGCGGGGACACCCGGAACAGTAACCTGGCATTGTTGGCCATAAACACGAGGACAAAAGATTTGCACACTGATGAAATCATTGATGCCTTTGCCAACAATAAAAATAACAGACGCATTGTTCTTCTATGAAGACGTCTAATGGTGAGTGACTGTCTTATAATGGCGCTGTATTACTAGGCCAGGTATTGCCATATAACAGCTGTTCTCATGCTTCACCATTACTCTGAGTATTCTGTAAGTTATTCTTTGTTCTATGAGTTGTGCACCCATTGCTTACTAGGGAGCCGGCAGCATTGTTATTGTTTTGTTACAACTATATTAACATGTTAGAATTCTTGTTTCCGTTTTCTGAAGTAATTCTTTGTGTTTTTGTATTTTGTTTTGGTTACTTTAAGAATCACGGGATGTCAGTAACCAGGAAGTAAGTGAGCGTGACACGGAGAGCTATTGTTTGTTTTGTTGTATCTGAGTTGGTCCAGCGACGTCTGCCTACGTCTTGTGCCTATGGCAGCATCGTGGGTATGTATTGATTGTTTTATCGTTATCTACGATCGCAGATCGTTAGTTTTGGGACCATGTTACATTATGTTAAGTTGGATGCTAGAAATCCTCCGAGTTAGTATTGCTAAGGGCTACATTGTTCCTAAGGAATTGGGGTATTGTAGTTTATACTGGTGAGGAGACTAGCGGGTAGTCCTTTTTATGAATGGGAGGTTTTGGAGACGGTGGTTTGAAGACGTGCCACTATCTCCAAACCATACAACATAGCTGGTCTCACTACCGTCTTCTAAAACGTCCCTTTCACTCTTGCTGGTACCCTTCTATCGCAAATTACTCCTGACACTCTTCGCCACTCACCCAACCCTGCCTGCACTCTCTTCTTCACCTCTCTTCTGCACTCCTCGTTACTTTGACCCCAAGTATTTTAAACTCACCTACCTTCACCACCTCTATTCCTTCTATCTTCCGCTGTTCTCCCTCTCGTTCATGCATATGTATTCCATCTTGTTCCCACTGACTTTGATTCCTCTTCTCAGCAGTGCATACCTCCACCTCTCCAGGCTCTCCTCAACCTGCTCCCTGCTTCACTTTAGATCACAATGTCATTCGCGAACATTATAGTCTATGGTGACTCGTGTCTGATCTCATCTGTTAGCCTGTCTATCACCATTGCAAACAAGAAAGGGCTCAGAGCCGATCCTTGATGTAATCCCACCTCCACCTTGAACCCATCCATCCCTCCTACCGTATACAGTGCACCCCTTCACTTTCCCCACATTTTGTTATGTTACAGTCTTATTCCAAAATGGATAAATTCCTTTTTTTCTCTCATCAATCTACACACAATACCCCATAATGACAAAGTGAAAAAAGGTTTTGTAGAAATTTTTGCAAATTTATTAAAAATAAAAAACTGAAATATTGCATGTACATAAGTATTCACACCCTTTGCTATGACACTCAAAATTGAGCTCAGCTTCATCCTGTTTCCACTGACCATCCTTGAGATGTTTCTAAATCTTGATTGGAGTCCACCGGTAGTAAATTCAATTGATTGGACATGATTTGGAAAGGCACACACCTGTCTATATAAGGTCCCACTGTTGACAGTGTATGTCAGAGCAGAAACCAAGCCATGAAGTCGAAGGAATTGTCTGTGGACCTCCAAGACAGGATTGTATCGAGGCACAGATCTGGGGAAGGGTACAAAACAATTTCTTCAGCTTTGAAGGTCCCAAAGAGCACAGTGGTCTCCATCATTTGTAAATGGAAGAAGTTTGGATCCACCAGGACTCTTCCTAGAGCTGGCCACCCAGCCAAACTGAGTAAACGGGGGAGAAGGGCCTAGTTCAGGGATGTGACCAAGAACCTGATGGTCACTCTGACAGAGCTCCAGCGTTCCTCTGTGGAGATGGGAGAACCTTCCAGAAGGACAACCATCTCTGCAGCACTCCACCAATCAGGCCTTTATGGTAGAGTGGCCAGATGGAAGCCTCTGCTCAGTAAAAGGCACATGACAGCCCGCTTGGAGTTTGCCAGAAAGCACCTAAAGGACTCTCAGACCATGAGAAACAAGATTCTCTGGTCTGATGAAACTAAGATTGAACTCTTTGGCCTGAATGCCAAACGTCACGTCTGGAGGAAACCAGGCACCTCTCATCACCTTGCTAATACCATCCCTACAGTGAAGCATTGGTGGTGGCAGCATCATGCTGTGGGGATGTTTTTCAGCGGCAGGAACTGGGAGATTAGTCAGGATCGAGGGAAAGATGAATGGAGCAAAGTACAGAGAGATCCTTGATGAAAACCTGCTCCAGAGCGCTCAGGACCTCAGACTGGGGTGAAGGTTTACCTTTCAAGCCGACAACGACCCTAAGCACAGCCAAGACAACGAAGGAGTGGCTTTGGGACAAGTATGTGAATGTCCTTGAGTGGCCCAGCCAGAGCGCAGTCTTGAACCCCATTGAACATCTCTGGAAAGACCTGAAATAGCTGTGCAACGACGCTCCCCATCTAACCTCACAGAGTTCGAGAGGATCTGCAGAGAAGAATGGGAGAAATACCCCAAATATAGGTGTGCCAAGCTTGTAGATTCATACCCAAGAATACTTGAGGCTGTAATCGCTGCCAAGGGTGCTTCAACCGAGTACTGAGTAAAGGGTGTGAATACTTATGTACATGCAATATTTCAGTTTTTTATTTTTAATAAATTTGCAAACATTTCTACAAAACCTTTTTCGCTTTGTTATTATGGGGTATTGTATGTAGATTGATGAGAAAAAAAAGAATTTAATCCATTTTGGAATAAGGCTGTAACATAACAAAATGTGGGGAAAGTGAAGGGGCGTGAATACTTTCCGGATGTACTGTACCTCAGCACTGTCACACTGCCTTCATACATATCCTGCACCACTCTTACATTCTTCTCTCCCACTCCCAACTTCCTCATACAATACCACACCTCCTCTCTTGGCATCCTGTCATATGCTTCCGCTGAATCCACAAACACAATATAACTCCCTCTGACCTTCTGTATACTTCATCAACATTCTCACAGCAACCATCACATCTACGTATAGTGCTTTTTTGTGGCATGAAAACATTCTGCTGCTCGCTAATCATCACCTCTCCTCTTAACTTAGCTTCCACTACTCTTTCCCATATCTTTATGCTGTGGCTGATCAACTTTATACTTCTATAGTTACTACAGCTCTGCACGTCAACCTTGCTCTTGAATATCGGTAGCAGCACACTTCTTCTCCGCTCCTCAGGCATCCTCTCACTTTCCAAGACTGTGTTAAACAGTCTAGTTAAAAACTCCACTGCCATCGCTCCTAAACGTTTCCATGCCTCCACAGGTATGTCATCTGGACCAATCATCTTTCAACTCTTCATCCTGTTCATAGCTGCCCTCACTTCATCCTTGCTAATCCACCGTACTTCCTGTTTCACCATCCCCACCTTCTCTCTCTCTTTTTCTTCATTCATCAGCCCCTGAAATTACTCCTTCCACCTTCTCAGCATGCTCTCCTTGCTTGTCAGTGCACTTCCATCTCTATCCTTCATCACCCTAACCTACTGCACATCGTTCCCAGCTCGGTCCCCCTGTCTAGCCAATCGGCGCAAGTCCTTTTCTTCTCTCTTAGCGTCTAATCTCTTAGACAACTTGCCTTGCGACTTTTCCTTTGCCTTCAGCACCTCTCTCTTCACCTTATGCCACATCTCCTTGTACTCCTGTCTACTTTCTTCATCTCTCTATTACACTTCTTCTCTGCCAACCTCTCCCTCCGTGTACTTTCCTGTACTTCCTCATTCGACCACCACGTCTCCTGGTCTTCCTTTCTCTTTCCAAATGAAACACCAAGTACCTTCCTAGCTGTCTGCCTTACTGTTTCTGCATTGGTTGCTCAGCCATCCGGCAGCTCTTCATTACCACCCAGTGCCTGTCTTAACTCCTCCCTAAACTCCACACAACAATCTTCCTTCTTCAACTTCCACCACTTGATCCTTGGCTCTGCCTTCACTCACTTCCTCTTCTTGGTCTCCAAAGTCATCCTACAGACTACCATCCAATGCTGCCTAGCTACGTTCTCACCTGTCACCACTTTGCAGTCTCCATTCTATTTCAGATTGCACCTCCTACATAAGATATATTCCACCTGTGTACACCTGCCTCCACTTTTGTACGTCACCCCATGTTCCTCCCTCTTCTTCAAGTATATATTTGCCGCAACAATGTCTATCCTTTTCACAAAATCCACCACCATTTCTCCTTCCACATTCCTCTCTTTGACACCATACTTACCCATCACCTCCTCATCACCTCTGTTCCCTTCACCAACATGCCCACTGAATTCCACTCCAATCACCACTCTCTCCTTCTTGGGTACACTCTCCACCACTTCATCCAACTCACACACTTCTTTCTCTTCCATCTCACACCCAATTTGCGGGTCATATGCACTGACAACATTCGTATATTCATCATATCTTCAATTTCCAGCTTTATACTAGTCAGTCTGTCCAACACTCACCTCCACCGCGCTCTTGACATATACTTCTTTCAATATTATCCCTACCCCATTTCTCCTCCCATCTGCACCATGGTAGAAGAGTTTGAATCCACCTCCGAAGCTCCTGGCCTTACTCTCCTTCCACCTGGTCTCTTACATACCTTCGACCTTCATTCTTTCCATCAAATCAGCCAGCTCTCAAAGTTCTGATTCTCACCTCCACACTCCTACCCTTCCTCCTATCCTACTGCCTCTGGACATGCCTTCCTCCTCTCCTTCTGCTTCGCCCAACAGTAGCATAGTTTCCACTGGTACCCTGCTGGCCAACGGTACCAGTGGCGGTCGTTGGTAACCCAAGCCTCGATCGATCCGGTATGGAATTCTGATTTAGGATCCACATAATTGATTTTGCAAAGGTTTTATGCCAGATGCCCTTCCTGACGCAACCCTCCCCATTTATCCAGGCTTGGAACTGGCACTAAGAATGCACTGGCTTGTGCATCCCCAGTGGCTGAGTTAAACAGTTGTACCACGAATGCGCAGCAAAAATCTGCACACAGGAATCTTCCCTCGCCACTGGGTGTCGCCAAACTGCAAACTTCCTGACTACGTAGTACACACGCAGGTATGCATTCTCTCATGTCAAGTTGCTTTTTCATAAATAACCCTTTTTTTTCTGCGTAGAATGTTGCTCAGAATCATGTTAATGCATACACACCCTTCATACATGAGGTCCCTGTGGTGGTGAGGAATCATGGTTGTCTTTCTCCATTTAAACATTTCAAACCATAACATGCGCCAAATGTTTTGTCCAATGGAAAAAAATAAATGTGATT
Source organism: Lampris incognitus (assembly GCF_029633865.1). Lineage (NCBI taxonomy): Eukaryota > Metazoa > Chordata > Actinopteri > Lampriformes > Lampridae > Lampris > Lampris incognitus. The sequence continues at coordinate 20,923,943 of NC_079225.1, read as the reverse complement.
GAAATTAAAAATCAAATTGACAAGGATGTTCTTGTATACAAGAGAAAAAAATTGCCCTCCTTTGATTCTATATGAATGGAGCTACTGTGTCAGTGTCAACCACTAGAACCCTGTCTCTGTTTCTCTGATTTGTAAGTACTGTAAGTGTTGTGGGACTTTGTCCTGCAAAGTTGTCCTCTCTTGCTCCCAACTGCAAAGTGCCAACTTGCCTAATTCATGCTGCCATCATCCCATTTAGAGTGGAAGACTGTCAAAAATCGCAGCATCAACAAGAGGGAGGTAAGACTTTCCAGCCCTGGTCCTCCACTGTTCCTGGCAAAAAGTGCAATGGAGCTAAAACTAGGGTACCCATTTGGTTCTGAGCCCTAGTATGAATGCTCAGAGAGGAAACTCTCCACTGGACATAGAGAGCCAGGAAACCAGTCACTCACCCGTCATGCAAGTGAGGTAGCGCTCGTGAGACCTTCTCCTCTAACCCAAACAGGGTGTTTCATTTATTGTGGCCCCGAAAAAGACCAGGCAGGCACAAGGCAAAAAAGGACCCTAGAGAGCTGGGGAGAACAGTCCTACAGGTTTCATCAGCACTCTGTGGTATTTCTGTGTGGTGTCCTGTACTACATCTGCACCAGTTTTTAATTTCTTAAAACATTAACATATTTACAACTTCAAATATCTGTGTCAGCATTTGTGCTTACATGCATGTGTGCATGTATGTATGAACATGTTCATCCATGTAAGTAAGTGAGCTTGCCTTACACTCTGTACACCGGACAAACACAGAGAAGAAATATGTTTGTAAAGAGAGGGTGTGACTGTGTGCAGTTGCTTCTCAGCAGTTATGTAAAAGGCTAACACACTGATGAAATAGAGTCGAAAGGATCATGGACATTATTCTGGCAGGAGAGTAATAAATCAACACAGGACCAGGGTCATTTGGGTTTACAAGAGAACGGTCCAAGCTTGACAAATGCACACAGATCAATGACTCCTCCTCTAATATAGTCTGAATGATGTGTCCAAGTATCCCCTCTCATTTCAACAGCTGTGAAAAAGAGAGGGAAAAAGAGTGCTTTCATCAGAGCCAAGTGTAACTTCAGAGAGGACACAGATTTTAGACTACAGATCCCCGAATCCATAAAATGACCTGTGATTGCAAAATCAGTCATGCAGTGAGATTTATATTCAGAAAACATCAACTCTGGATCAGTTTACAGATCAGTTTACAGACATGAATCACTTGTATTGAGACAGAATTTGAAGCTTTGAAGTGAAAGGCTTCGTATATGAATCAGATCCTTTAAGGTCGCTTAGGAACTATTTGTTTGTGTGTTTATGGGGAGATGCATTTATCTCTGCACACACTGGCCATGTCAATCAGTCAGTAAGCATAGGTTGGTCTATATGCATTTCTCCCGCTCTGTTTCTGTCCACAATTTCTGGAGATGCCTTCTCTCCCGTATTATTCACTCAATTAAGTCAGTTGGACAAAAATTCCCATTGGATTTAATCAAGAGAATTTTTTTTTTCTGTCAGGATTTGGCCGTCTTCTCAGGTCCTTTGGTGAGAGTCAGCATTCTTGCAGATCCCTCTCGGCTGAGCCCTCAAGATCTCAGAGGGAAAGAGAGGAAAAAGAGAGAATCTAGAGGATGTACCGAGACAGGATATTATAATGCCATAAGGTGCTGCCATGTGTGGCGGAGCCTACTTTTTGCTGCGAGGGAGTAGTCCACGTTCTCATGAGGATCCATGTGCACAGCACTCGGTCTGGCTTCGACTAACAATGACGATAGTGAACCTAGGGACGTGGAATTAAACTGGCTAGCCTGAACTGGTCAAACCATCGAGGAAATTAAGCCAGTATATTTCTTATTTAGGAAATGAAAACGACCACTCTGGGACTTGGAAAGCAATGCATCTTGTGCCTCAAACAAATTTTGAAATGGCTGTTTCGTATGCTGTTGTAAACAGAAAAACATTGAAATCTCTGCAAAGACTCTTTCCAGTTGGCCTCTCACAACAAGCAGCCCCAGTAAACATTCGCATGGGAAAAATCCTCGTGTCTTCTCTGTTCCATGTATCCATTAAGGTGCCTGTCTGGTTTTAGGACCCTTTGGTATCCTTTTGGTTCACAGGTAACAGACAGTAGGGAAAAAACGAGACGTAGTCTGACTTATCTATCTTATCTATTCTCTTCCTCAGGAGAGCCAGAAAGAAAGTCAAGTCACCATGAAACGAGCCATGTGCTCTGATGATTTACTGCAGGGGAGAACAAAAATAAATTGTAATGGGGGAGCACTGCAAACCAAAGAGCAGGAGGAGGAAGGGTGGGGAAGGAGGAACACCGGTATTCAAACCACCTGTTGAAAAGATGAAGGTCCAGCCAATGGCTCGGGACTATTGAAAAAGAGGTGAGTCTGATTCAGAGCTAAATTTTTGTTTTTATCTGTGATGAAAACATAAAAATTTTGGCCTCTATCCATGTATAGAGAGTGTACAGCATAAAATCAAGGTTAGCGTAGTTTTGTCAAGAACCTCCCCATGTCTCTACAACACATCTGCTTCTGAGCGATTCTGTATGAAGCACTCTAACAGAGGTTTGGCTCTGAGACACATCTCCACACACAACCCAACCTCAGCGTATAGGAAATATATGAAATCATTTCAATGGTAAGAGGAAAATAAGGAGAATTGGAAGGAAAGGGAATGAAAGATTTTCTCTTTGCTCTCACTTCATCTTTGAAAGCTTCAATATCACATCCAGACCTACAGTTTTTGCCTTCCAACATCATCAGGTTGATGAAAACTAGAGAAAACTGAAAATCAAATCAGATTCACATGACTATCCTATTCTTACGGTCCTGATTCCAGTTTGTATATTGGGGCTGTGGTAAACCAGTGGTTCATGCCAGCCAATACTTGGAACTCAATGAAGATGGTATTGATGGTAATAATTAGGATCAAACAGTAAGATGGCTCAGCTTTGAACCCAATGGTATCTTGTTAAAAGTCACATATTTGCGAGTGCATCTGAGGTGGAACAAGACGTAAAATCTTTTACCAATTCCACATCTGCCAACACATCTAGCTGTGTCTGCAAAATTTTCCCTTTCAACCTTGACCAATAGAGTATGGAATGCTGGCTGTGTTTGCATCAGCAGAAATTTATTTTTTTTCTGGGGTCATGCAGTGAGGAAGAATCTCCTTATATATACACACTGGCTGGAAAACAGGCCTTTTGACTGATGTGTTTTCAACAGATATGGGAAAACGGAACGAGTTGAGATAAGCACAATGGGCAGATGTCGTTTCATTGGACTTAGAGTAACACAAGCCTTTGCCCTGGTAAGTGACTTCTAATTGTCATATTAATAGGGAAGGTGGGAATACAGGGCTACAATACCATTCAAACCCAATCCCATACTCAGATGTTATGTATCAAAAACTGCATGGATTCAATACCCAATATCTGATGCTGAAAATTGAGAGCAGACCTGAAAGGTGTTTTTCAGCGATTTCAAAGGGCCATTTAATCTGTGAAAATTGCTCAGAGCTGGCTTCACATTTCATCCATGATATGATCCATAATGAGGTCACTGGACAGAGGAGACTGCAGAATCCATCAGACTCCATCTTGGAGGTCTGTCATATCCCACCGTCTGTCTAAACACAGTCGGACTGACTGGTTGCCACATGAAAAACCAGAAGCGATAACCTATGCAGAACGAATGACTGGAACACCACAGAGGATATTTTAACAGGAGAGAGAAAAAAGAAACTTGTGGTTATCTTTTGGTCCAAATGCTGCAATGCTGGTACGTTGCTCACCGTCTGCCAAGAGACAATTTAAAAACAGAGAAAACTGGAAAAAAAAGGCTGATTTCCTATAAAAGTCTTAAAAAGATTTTTTTTTTTTCGGAAAAAGGGAAGTGTTTTGGGATGGGAGGGACTCCCAATCCAACCCCCAAACCAACCCCATATAAACACACACTCTCTCTCTCTCTCTCCCTTCCTCTCCCCCTGCTATATCTCATCCTGTTGAACTACCTGTGGTCAGTCCTCAGGGGTCCTTTTAGAAGCGATGACCAGACCACAAGAAAGGAAAGCTTGGAGGTCTGAACGGAGGAGCAAACTGTGGATGTTGAAGAACGGAGGCTGCATATGCACTGCACAATAATTAGTGGCTCAAATCCATGAAACACGGCATCCACCGCTGGTCGCCGCTGCTGACAGAAAGAAAATAGAAACGGGGGTCTGGAGAGGATGTGGTGGTGGATGAGGTCCAGGTGAAGTCAGGTGACTTGTTGGGACAAGAAGAAGCAGGTGTCAAAGGCTAAGTGTCAGTGTCAGTTGCAATGTGTGAGAGTTGAAAATGGAGACGTGCAGAGGACACATCACATTTGAGATGTGTGTGTGTGTGTGTGTGTGTGTGGGTGTGTGTGTCTGTCTGTCTGATTGCGTTTAAAAGGGAGAATCTCTTTGCCAGGGGATTTTCCATAGTCACTGCTGTATCCAGAAACAGATGCAATATTGGCAGTGGAACCTGCAGGCTGGGGCAGAGGGCTTTAGAAAAATAAGCCCTTAAGCATTCTGTCCTCTGTCCCAACTGCTTTCACACTCACTCTCTTCTCTCATTGTGATCCCTCCATATTACACAGCCTCCTTACAATATTCCTCCTGTTCATTTCGCTCCCACTTCACCAATTTTCTCCGTGGCACCGTCTCCATTTCTTTTCTCCCTCCCTCTTTTTCTTATCCTCTCCATCTTCCCTTTTGAACCTGGGTTGGATCTATCACTGGTTCCTACGCTGAGTTTATTTCGTTGCTGCAGTTTATTACAAAATAAATAGAAAGCATGTTGAATAATGTCGCAAATATCTTTGGGGCACGTTTATCTGGTTTAAAAAGGTCATGCATAGTTTCGACATGAGTAAATCTTCTCTCCTAATGACAAACCCGCAACCTCGGTTCAGACAGTCTCGGTCTGTCGACGTGAGCTGGTCCAGAATCAGCCCGACTTTTAACAGCGGGGCAGAGATGACCTCACACACAAAAGACTTGGGTTTGTAAAGCCAGGACACGGCTGTCTTTACAAGGGTTGTGACCCTCATGCACACGATGCGAAATATACTCAGTGACGGAATTGTTGCCTTGCAGAGAGTTTAAGATGGTCCACACTGCTCACATGCAGATAGATGCACACAAAAAGTAGATACGCATAAGCAAGCAAGCACACACACACACACACACACACTGGGCACTAATGACTTGTGCTAGATTTTTTAAGGGAGTTCCTTAGAGACACTCAAACAATAAAAAAGCCACTGCTGAAAAGTTTTTTTTTTTTTTACACAGCATTACATCAGCCTGTTAATGCTAAATTAGCAGCATGAGAGGCCAAATTATGGTCAGATCTCGAAAGCAAAGTGTTGCTATGTGTGTGTGTGTGGGGGGGGGGGGTGAATGCATTCGTGCTTGTACATTGAGAGCTGGAATGAACAAATGAAACTCTGGCAGTTGCTGATGGCCATGGTAGATAGAAGTACCAGTTAAATATAATCAGCTCATTCATTGCTACAAAGCACTTTAAAGCACAGCTCCAGATTCCGTCACCTTTTTTTTTTTTAAATAGGGAGTTCCAATACAGGAAAGGAATAAATAGAAATCAATAAAATTGATATAAAAAAAATACAATGAAATTAATTCATTTGAGGCACAGTGCAGTTGTTCAGTGTTTGGCACTGCCGCCTCACAGTAGAGGGTCCTGGTTTCAATTCCAGCCCATCTGTTTGTGGTGTTCACATGTTCTCCCCGTGTTTGTGTGGATTTTGCCCGGGTATGCCAGTTTCCTCCCACAGTCCAAAGACATTCATATTACAGGTGGCACGGTGGCCCAGTGGTTAGCACTGTCGTCTCACAGCACGAAGGTCCTGGGTTCAAACCCCTGGGGTGGTCCAACCTTGGGGGTCATCCCAGGTCATCCCCTGTATGGAGTTCGCATGTTCTCCCCGTGTCTGCGGCGGGTTTTCTCCGGGTGCTCCGGTTTCCCCCACCATCAGAAAAAATAAATAAAAAAGACATGCATGTTAGGGTTTAATACCCCTGTCTGTGCCCCTGATCGAGGCATGGCAAGACGAACTGGAATTGGTCCCCGGGTGCTGCAGCTACCCACTGCTCCTAGCTACACAGCTGGGATGAGTTAAATGCAAAGAAGAATTTCACCACGGGGATTAATAAAGTAAATCAGATATTAGGTGAAATGGAGTCTCTAAATTGAACATACTAGGTGTGAATGGTGTGTGTGTGTGTGGGGGGGGGTAATACATATGTACGAGAAAGCCTATATATAGATGTATATTTACATTTGGCATGTATCACAGAAGTCCTTAGTGTGCATGAGTGCTCATGTTCTTACTGGCTCAATCATGTGTACCTGGATGGTTGAACTGAACTGTCCACGGTGTCACCTGCTTCATGCCCAATGCCAGCTGAGAGAAACTCCAGTACCCCTCATGACCCTGTGTTTGATTAACTGTGTATAGATAGTAAAAGAGAAAGTTAAGACAAAGTAAATAAGAGCATGGTTAAAGCACGAATAAAAACAACAAATGACGACATAACTTATCATATCCAGAGAAATTCCAATAAATATTGACTGTTTTTAAGAAGAGTCTTAAAGATTTTGACAGGTTCTGCTCAGCTAATACTTTCGGGGGGAGTTTTCGACAGTCTTTGTACCAACACAGCAACATATCTATTGTGTCTTATTCAGGACTTCGAGATCAGCAGAAGCTATTGATTGGAGAGCTGGGGGGAACTAGCAGTATTAGTAGGAAAGATGTTCACAGATATACTCAGGAGCAAGACCACGTAGAACTTTCGTAGACAATGGCAGAAATGTTAAAGTCGACTGATGGACAGGAGCCTGTGAAAAGAGTCGTGCAATAGAATAACGTGGCCCAGGTTTTCAATGTAGTGAATCCCTGGGCCCCACAGGTGGTCATTTGAGTGGGTCCCTTGTAAAAAAAATTTTTTGACAAATTGAAGTGTTAAATTGATTTTTGATGTTATATATATATATATAGTTATAATTATGGTTATATCCATGTATGTGTTGAAAATTTGTCTGAACATTAAACAAAATCCCAAATCTGAAAACTTTATTTACAAAACATTACATCATCTTGACATACTACAAAATTCAAATAAACAAAGTAGTTTCTGTAGCAACATAATAGAACCAAAATCAATTATCAAATAATAGAGTTGAGTATAACACGTGAACAAAACATTCAAATAAAAACAAAATAGTGTTTATAGCACCATGCACCAAAATGAATTATAATGCACTGCTTAAAACTTTACATCATAAGTCATCATCGACATGAGTGACAGTGGCCACGTGAATTTATTTACCAATACGAAGTGCAGGCTTGATTGTTGAAATGAAATCTGTGAGGCGAGCTTGTTGCAGCTAAAGTAGCACATCGCGATGATTGAACACAGGATCTCATCTGCACAAGATATATGCGCAGGCAGTTAGCAAATGGTGACTGGTGGCGAGGTTTCTTTTGTTTATTTCTATGATTTCAACACACATTTATTGTTCACAATGTAGCATTAGCAGGGGAAAAAATAAGGTGCATCCCCTGGACACATCGATAGTGAGTTTACTGCGTCCTTTCAGATTTTAATACATCAGAGACGCAGGACGCATACCTATTTACATCACTGCCACTTTTGGGATCCACAGGAAGCTTGCAGAATTGACAAAACATGTTACAGGAAGAAGACAACTGGACAATGTATTGGCAAGCATGAAAGTCAAGTCAATTTTGTTTGTATAGCCCATTATCACAAATTGCAAATTTGCCTCAGTGGGCTTTATAGCAATACAGCATCCTGTCCTTAGAACCTCACATCGGATAAGGAACAACTCCCTGAAAAAAAAAAACTTTAAAGGAGAAAAAGGAGAAAGAGTAGGAAGAAACCTCAGGGAGAGCAAGAGGAGTGATCTGTCTCCCAAGACGGACAATATGCAATGGATATTTTGTTTACACAATTTACAGAATACAACATTGAAAGAGGATAACAGAAGTATAATCCAATTATAAAATATATGAAGAATTTGAGGAGGAGGATGCCAAGCAGTATCCAGATGCCACCAGAAAAGCCTAGGACCCGAGCAACACAACCACCATCACCAAATAGACCTGACATGAGGACAGACTACACATGCACACATGGCAGGAGAGACTCTCATCACACCATTTACATACATGGGAGAAGAGACAAGAAAAAAAAACATTCACACATCAGTGTGAGAGAAAGATATAACATTGAAACAGGATATGTACTAATAGGATACATAGAACAATGTGATGAGGAGGATGCCAAGCAGTGTCCCGGTAGCGACCACCATCACCATGGAGACCTGGGAGGAGGACAGACTGCATGTGCACACAGGGAAGACTCACATCACACCATTCACATACATAGTAGAAAGGAGAAGACATCATTCAGAGAGACATGTGAGAGAAAAGAAGAGTTTGCAATAGTCATAAATCTATACTCTATAATTTTGTCAGCAGAACAGTACTTGGTAAATTCATTGAGACAGAAATTGACCCATCATGCGGTATAGGTCGTGAAGTACTCAATGTAAAGGCAACTAATTGCAGGTTAAGGCAAAAAGATTAGTTTAGTTGGGATTTAAAGGACTCAACAGACTCTTGATTGTCTGATGGCAGCTGGCATGTTATTCCAGAAGAACAGGGCCCGATAGGAAAAGGCCCTGCCACCAGCTGACTTCTTTTTAACTTTGGGTATACGTAGGAGCCCTGTATTTTGAGAGCAAAGAGTTCGAGATGGAATGTATGGTTTAAGGAGAGGACAGGTATGATGGGGCAAGCCCATTTAGGATTTTATAAGTCAGCAGAAGCACCTTGAAGTCTGATCTAACACAGATAGGGAGGCAAGAAATGTTGTAATATGGTAAATTTTCTAGTCTTAGTTAGGATTCTAGCTGCAGCATTTTAAACTGTCTGAAGACGTTTAGTACTAAGATGTGGCATACCTGAAAACAAAACATGACAGTACTCAAGTCTGGATGAAACAAACGCATATATTAGAGTTTCTGCGTCAGCCATGGACAGGGAAGATAAAATTTTAGCTATATTTTGTAAGTGAAAAAAGGCAGTCTTTGTGATTTCTTTAATGTGCTTATCAAATGAAAGGCTGGGCTCAAATGTAACACCAAGATTTTTGGCTGCCACACTATGATATCACACAATTGTCGATTATTATTGTTATTTGATCAAATTGGTGTCTGTTTCTAGCAGGGCTAATGACCGGCATCACAGTTTGATCTGAATTTAAAAGCAGGAAATTTAGTGGCATCCAATTTTGCACAGCAGCCAAGCAAGCCTCTAAATTAGTCATTTGTGTATGATCATCAGCCCTTATAGGCACATACAGCTGAGTATCATCAGCATAGCAATGGAAATTTACTCTATGTCTGCGTATTATTTGGCCAAGAGATGAAATATAGAGAGAAAAGTAGAGGGCCAAGAACCGAGCCCTGAGGTACACCATATTTAACATCAGAGAATTTCGATGTAATATTATTATAGCAGACACAATGTGTTCTTCCAGACAAGTAGGACTTAAGCCAAGAGAAAGCTAAGCCAGAGACACCAAAATTACAGTTTATTCTGTCTAATAGTATACAGTGATCAACGGTGTCAAAGTCTATGCTGATGTCCAGTAGTGGAAGCACAGATTTGAATCAGAGTCCATAGCTAGTAGAAGATTGTTCCCCCGTCTGGTCAGAGCAGTTTCAGTGGAGTGACAAGCCATGAAAGCTGATTGAAAAGGTTCATATAGATAATTTTTTTCTATATGGGTCGAAAATTGAATTTAGTTGTAGCTGTAGTTGTAGTAGTAATGGTAGTAGTATGGGTCGAAACTTATTGAAACACAACTCTCTCTAGTACTTTAGAAAAGAATGGAAGATTAGAGACTGGTTGATAGTTATTAAGAGACCCTGGCTCGAGGTGCAGTTTCTTAAGTAGAGGTTTGACCACAGCTGTCTTAAAACTGCTGGGAGCAATGTCAGTATTAAGTGATAAATTAACAATGTCTAGCATTGTAGGTCCCAGGAAAGGCCAGAGATATTTAAAAAGTTTTGCTGGTAAAGGGTCAAGTAGGCAAGTAGCTGGTTTAGAAGCTAACATGAGCTTAGTCAAAGTATCAAGAGAAATAGTCTCAAAAGCTGTAATAACAGACTATCAGTGACTCATTGTATATATATGAATTTGGTAAAACAGGATCTGCAGGTGTAGCTGGAGCTGAAGAACTAATTTTGTTTATGATCTCATCAACCTTATTGCAGAAAAAATCTAGAAACTCATGGGCCATGAATTTTAGTAAATTTAGCTACAGTGTCAAAGACAAATCTGGGATTATGTTAATTAATACTGATCAAGCAAGAGAGATACACTGCTTTCGCAGCAGCTTAAGCACACTTGTATTTCAATAAACAGTTGGTAAAAAACTTCCAATTTTGATTTTCACCATTTACATTCCAGTCTCCTGCAGGCCCGCTTAAGAACACGTGTCTCATCATTAAACCAAGGTGTAGGCCTCTTTAGTCGCCTAGCTCGTAGTGAGAGGTGCAGCTGAATCGAGGAGACTAGAGAGGGCCACACTTAAGTCACTAGAGAAAATTTCAATGGAGTTAGTCTCTACAATGATAGTAGCCAAGACTTCAGGCAGCTGCTGGCCAAATATAGCTACAGTGGATTGAACAATGTGGTGAGTGGCAATTACATCTGTGCCGACATTAACGGGACAGGCAAATAATAATAATGAAAATAATAATAATCATTACATTTATATGGCGCTTTTCTAGACACCCAAAGCACTTCACATTGAAGGGGGTAACTCACTTCAATCACCACCAATGTGTAGCACCCACTCGGGTGACGCACGGAGGCCATTTTGCACCAGAACGCTCACCACACATCAGTTTGAGGTGGAGAGGAAGGAATCATTGAGCCAATGACATGGGGGGATGATTAGGTGGCCAGATGGAGAGAGCCAGGTTGGGAATTTTGCCAGGATACCGGGGAACACCCTACTCTGCGATAAGTACCATGGGATAATAATGCTTCAAATGTGTTGGAGGGAAGTAAACCAGAGGTTATTTTCTTCTTTCAGCTGCTACCGTCATCTTAGACCTTGTACTTTCACCTGGTTTCTCTCTAGAGTTTCTTAATCTGGTGTATATGCTTGTAACTGACCATAAAGCTGTTGTTTTTAAAGTTCCACTACAACTCTCTATTCCCAGTTTCTACCCTACAACATGCTTTTGCATTCTCAACGCTGGTTCTGCAGTTAAATTCTGTGATGCTTTTAATTCATCATCCTTTATTTACACCATATCCCCTTGTCAATCCAGATGGACTGTTAAATTCATTCAATGATCAGTGCCTATCCATCCTTGTTCCGCACTGTTTAAAACTAGGAAACAAAAATTAAATCACACCCGAGACCTTAAAAGACTCGTAGAAAATCTGAACGACAATGGAAAGTCACCAAGCCCGAAATAGCACATAAAACCCTTAAAAACCAAATGTTAATGTACCAGAAAGCAGTTTAAGGATGCAAGATTGGCTTACTTCTCTGAATTTATATTTAGAAATAATCACAATCCCAAAGTTTTCTTTGGGGTAATTGATTCTGTTATTAATGGTCCCTCCACTTCCTTTTCTGAACCTGATGTTGAGCTGTCTGAAAAATTACTCACTCATTTTTAAATAAGTTGGAGAATATCAGGTCCCAAATCCAGCCTGGCCCTTGCTTTCTTTCCATTCCCCATGTTAATTCTGCCTCTTTTACCCAGTTTCAACCCATTAAAAGTTCAGTGTTGGAGAGTGGTCTTCAATATGAACTCCTGCATCTTAGACATCATCCTCACTAAGCTGCTCAAGGTGGTATTTTCCACTGTTAGCCCTGTTATTCTGCAAATATTAAATAATTCTCTGGCCTCTGGTTCTTTTCCAGACAGTTTTAAGCAACCATCTTGCTGTGAGGCAACAGTGCTAACCACTGGGCCGCCGTGTCACCCAGTGAAAATGAGATGGTTCTTCTCAAGCTGTTTATCTTTTAATAAAATGTGTTGAAAAGTGTCCAAGACCACCAAGACTAACCTTAATTGTTTTCGATTTATAAGAGTTTGTTTACCCACAAAGGCCGCCCAACTATATCATCATCGGTGGTCACTCAGGGTCGAGTATGACTGTTCTCCTTCCGGGTCCTTCTGAGTCTTATTCGGCTTGGTCGGGCATATCTACAGACACAATTGGCCGTGTCTGCGGGTGGGAAGCCAGACGTGGGTATGTGTCCTGGTCACTGCATTAGCGCCTCCTCTGGTCGGTCGGGGCGCCTGTTCGGGGGGAGGGGGAGGGGGAACTGGGGGGAATAGCATGATCCTCCCATGCGCTACGTCCCCCTGGTGAAACTGCTCACTGTCAGGTGAAAAGCAGCGGCTGGCGACTCCACATGTATCAGAGGAAGCGTGTGGTAGTCTACAGCCCTCCCTGGATCGGCAGAGGGGGTGGAGCAGCGACTGGGACAGGTCGTAAGAGTGGGGTAATTTGCCGGATACAATTGGAGAGAAAAAGGGGGGAAAATCCAAGATTAAAGAAAAAAAAAAAGGAACAATTTTATCCTGAAGAATATTCTGAATAAAGCAACTAAGTTTACCAAAACATTGATTAATAAGTATTTGCATCAGAGTTTCAATTAAAGGCAATGGCGAAAATAAATGTTGTTAGCCCATTTTTGAAAGCAGCGAGAGTTGGTGCTGATATAAGATCTTCCGGAAGTTTGTTGCAACTATGTGTAGCATAATAACTGAATGCTGCTTCACCACCTTTTGTTTTAATCCTAGGAAAATTTAGCTGACTCCTGATCCAAGAGGTCTAGAGGGTTCAGCCATGTATTTTAGTCCTAAAACATTAAGTTATTTATAGACAAGTAACAGTACTTTGAAGTCAATTCTATGACACTGGTAGCCAGGGGCAGTGTAATCCTGTCATGGGCCTCTTGGCTTGGCTAAGCCCGTCATCCCCTTTTGCTCACCACAACCACATATCCACCACTGTAACGAACAGATTTACCTCTGTACATAGTGCTAAGCCATGCCTCACCACAACAAACGTACTGTACATGAATTCACTTCATTTATACTTCATCATATCTTTCAAATAATACAAACATCTCTCTCCAACAATATGTCACACTTCAAAATTTCCGCGCAACTACAAACACTATCAGCAATACATTTCTGCTCCATTGCAAACACTACAACCAATACAACAGACCACACCAGATGCATTGCAAGCTGCATAAACAGACTAGAGCATATTAATTCCATAACAACAAGCATTCAAATCAAACACTGATTTACCCTTAGAAGTGTTGATGGCTGGTTTTCTTGGCAGCAAAATCCCTGAGATTTGTCGGGTAGCTGAGTCACACTACTGGCACCTGCTGCTTGATCGCTTTGAGCCTTTTTGAAAAAATAACATTAATTTTTTTCATTTTTTTAAGTAACGGCTGGTCTCATGTTTCTTTTCGGCCTTTTGCTTTTGAGCACCGCTCTCATGTCTGAAATTCCGCCGTTTTTTTTTTGTAAATATATTTTATTGCTTTTCAAATGTTTTATCCCACAATAATTACAAAACATCTATAACGTCAAATCTACTACTCATCTCCACATACAAAGTATTACTCATCACATGTATTAACAAATTGAAAACCCCATTCCCATCACTACCAAACTCATAGGATCACAGGTTACAGAATACATTTAGGAAAAGAAGGGAAAACATAAGATAATCAGATAATTGTATTAATTATTCAAACAAAAGTATGAAATGATGAAGGGGGAAAGGAAAAAACAAAAACAAACAGAAAAAAACCAGAAAAAAAAAACGGGAGGGCGGGGGATGTTTATTACTGTAATAGGACATTTATGGCTTCTACCCTACTCTTTCAAGGGGTTCCTGTAGAGAGTCACAGAAACCCAGAAAGGGCCCCCATATCTTAGCAAAGGTTCTAGATGACCCTTTTAGTGTGTATTTAATTTTCTCTAAATTTAAGAAATGCATAACATCTTTGACCCAAAGAGAAAAGGATGGAGGAGTGTGTTGTTTCCATTTTAAGAGGATCAAATGTCTCGCAAGCAATGTGGTGAAAGCTATGATCACATGGGCTTTATTTGGTAAGAGAGCACGAGATTGCTGTGATGTTAAACCAAAGAGAGGACAGATTGGGTCAGGGTCAAATTGGATTTCAAACATCTCACTAAAGGCTTGGGAAGTTCTTATCCAAAAGGTGGAGAGATTCAGACAAAGCCAAAACATGTGCATTAAGTCTGCTGGCTGGCCTCTGCATCGTGGGCATAAAGGCTCAATGTTTGGATAAATCTTTGCCAATCTAGCATTAGTAAAATGTACTCTTTGTACAACTTTTAATTGTATTAAGCCATGTTTAGCAGACGTAGATGATATGTGTATCAAATCTAAAATAGAGTCCCATTGGTCATCTCTTAAAGCTATTTCAAGATCAGAGTTCCAGGCCAGTTTTAAATTTTCCATGGAATGTGGATTGGTGTTGTTAATGAACTCATAAATCTGGGATGTCAATCTTCCATGGTCTGAATTAAAGTCCAAGATATGGTCGACGTGTGATTTTATGGGTTTGTTTGGAAGTGAGTTATATGTCTTTTGTACAAAACTCCTGTTCTGTAAATAGCGAAAGAAGTGGTTCTTAGGTAAGTCATAGACTTTGGATAATTGAGAAAAAGACACAAATATGTCTTCTGTATATAGATTATGGATTGATCTAATCCCTTTGTTAAACCGTAAAGTAAATGCAGGGTCTGTACAGGAGGGAATAAACATGTGATTTGATTTAATAGGGCAGAGGATAGAAGTTCCTTGCAGCCCAAAATGCCTTCTAAACTGAGCCCATATTCTTACTGAGTGATTGACTATTATATTTGAACTCAGGTTATTGCTAAGAAAGGGCAAGTCTGCACCAACCACTGAGCCCAAATGGTGTTGGCATGATGAAAACTCTAATAGTACCCAGTCTGCCTTTCCTGCAATTGGTTTGCCTTTAAACCCAGTGAATTATTTTCTGAATATTGCATGCCCAATAATAAAAAAGGAAATTAGACAAAACCAGGCCTCCTGAGCGCTTTGGTCTTTGGAGATGGGTTTTGCTGATTTGGCTAGACTTATTCCCCCATATGAATGAGATGATGCTTTTATCAAGGGTTTTAAAAAAAGATTTTTTTAATTAGGAAGGGGATGTTTTGGAAGAAATATAAAAAGTTTGGGAATACTATAATTTTAATTAGGTTAATGCACCCTATTAATGATAATGGTAGAGGACCAGCGATTCATATCCTGTTTACACATATTAAAAAGAGCAGTGAATTTTTTTGCAAAAGTAGCTGGAAAGGAGCAAGTGACCTCAATTCCCCAAGTGTTTAAAATCATTTTGGACCCTTTTAAAGGGGAAAGGGCTAGGAGGAAGTGCATCTGCTTCAGCGTTTAAAGGGAAAAGTTCACTTATTTGCAAATGTATATTATACCCTGAGATTTTTCCAAATTGATTCAGGATGTATAGAATGCAGGGGTAGTGATAAAGCTGGATCAGAGACATACAGAAGCGGATCATCAGCATAGAGAGAAACTCTAATCTCTAGCCCACCTCGGTGTATGCCTTTAAAGTCCTTACAGTGTCGCAGTGCTATTGCTAGGGGCTCAATTGCTAATGCGAACAATAGGGGGGAGAGTGGGCACCCTTGTCTTGTCCCCTTCCAAAGGGAAAGTAATCAGACTGGGTGTTATTAGAGATTATGGCTGCAAGGGGAGAGGAATAAAGCAATTTGATCCAGGCAAGGTATTCGTCTTTAAAGCCACATTTTTGGAGGGTGAAAAATAGATATTTCCACTCGACCCAGTCAAAGGCTTTCTCAGCATCAAGTGAAATCACGACTTCTGGGCATTTTGACCAGTCTGAGTGGACAACATTGAATAGTTTTCTCAGATTTGAGTAAGCGTGCCGACCTTGAATAAATCCTGTTTGATCTGGTGAAACGATATTTGGAATCACACTCTCCGGGCGCTTAGCTAAGACCTTGGACAGTACCTTAAAATCTACATTTAGCAAAGAAATAAGACGATATGATGCACATAATGATGGATCTTTATCTTTCTTTGCCAGCAGAGATATAGAGGCCTGTCTCAAAGTCATAGGAAGAATGCCTGAGGAGAGCGCCTCTATAAACATAGCTTGAAGAATTGGTGCCAATTGGAGGGAAAACTTTTGTTTTTTGTTTTTTTTAATCAAGAGGTCACCAGCGCTCATAAAGTTGCAGCACTGTGACATCAACCTGACCAATCAGTGTCAACAAATCAATGTTGGCAACAAACTGGCCAATTAGTATACTAAATATTACTACTATTATTATTATCCCCGTGTTGGTAGTCAATGGAATAGACCGCCACGCTACCTGGGCGTCCCCGATAATACATTTTATTTAATGGCGCCTTTCGTGATGCTCAAGGTCACCTTATATCATATACAATAAACAACAAAGCAGTAAAAAAAACATCAGCACAATCAACAATAAAATACACAATAAGCAGCAGCATAGTTCAGCAAGGAGTTAAATCAAGATGACGTTGATGCAGTTTAAGTGAGTAAGCTAGTTTAAAAAAGGTGGGTTTTAAGAGCAGTTTTGAATTCTGTTATAGAGTCCAGTAAGTGGATGTGATGGGGAATGGAGTTTCAAAGTTTGGGTGCGGGGCAGGAGAAAGCCTTGGCACCCATTGTGCTGAGGTTGATGGCTGGTAGTTCCAATAGACCTGCTAATGAACGTCGTTGGGAGTAAGGAGTGCAAGTCTGAAGGAGGTCTGTGAGATAAGCAGAGGATAGGTTATTAAGAGCTTTGATTGTTAATAATAAAATTTAAAGTTAGTCCGGAAGCCAGTATAATTGAATCAGCAGGGGAGAGACATTTTCAGTGGACTTTGAATGTGTAATAATCCGTGCTGTAGAATTCTGGATGAGTTGAAGTCAATGACTGTTTGTTGGGGATGCCTGCCAGGATGCATTGCAGTAGTCAATGTGTAATGTGACCAAAGCATTGACTAAGACTTCTGTGGAGTGTTGTGGTAAAACAGGGTATAGTCTGGAGATGTTTCGCAGATGGAAAAAGGCAATCCGGGAGACATTGTTTATATGACTGGAAAAAGGGTACTATCAAGGATAAAACCAAGGCTCTTAACCTGTGTGGAGACAGGTATGGTAGCTCCAACAATGGGGAGTAAGTAAACAGTTTGAGAGTGTAGATTTAGTTCCAATGAGGAGTAGCTCAGTTTTACTACTGTTGAAATTTCAGATAATTGTTTGTCATTGTTATGTTTGGATGTGTGTTGTGTAAGGTATAAGTAAGTAAGTAAAGCACAGAGCACAGTAATAATGATCAATTGTTTCTTATTCTCTTCTCTGATGTACGTTACATGCAACAGGGCATTCATAACATTAGTCCCACCTACCGGCATATGCATAGAACACAACAGTCATCCATATTACATAACATTACATTACAGTCATTTAGCTGACGCTTTTATCCAAAGTGACTTACAATAAGTGCATTTAACGTAGGAAATCAGGAGAACTACTAGTCATCAGAGGTCATGAGTGCATCTAAACAAGCTTCTAAGAGCAAAACCAGCGCTAAAGTAAAAGCGCAAGAAAGAGATTTTTTTTTCTTAAATGAGTGAATGAAATAAGTGCTAAGAACAAGTAACAGGGTAGTAGTTCTTGTAGAGGTGAGTTTTCAACCTGCACTGAAAGATAGGCAGCGACTCCGCTGTCCTGACATCAGTGGGGAGTTCATTCTACCACTGTGGGGCCAGGACAGAAAAGAGCCATGACCAGGTCGATCAGCAGCAGGGGCCTTTGAGCGATGGGGCAACCAAGCATCCTGAGGCAGCAGAGCGAAGTGGTCGGGCGGGGGTGCAGGGCTTGACCATGGCCTGGAGATAGGAAGGAGCTGTTCCTTTCACTGCCCTGTAGGCTACCACCAGAGTCTTAAACTGGATACAAGCGGCTACTGGGAGCCAGTGTAGGGACATGAGAAGGGGAGTTGTGTGGGAGAACTTAGGGCGGTTGAACACCAGATGAGTTTCAGCCTTCTGAACAAACTCCAGCGGTCTGATGGCCGACGCCAGGGTGCCAGCAAGGAGGGAGTTGCCGTAGTCCAGCCGGGAGATGACCAGAGCCTGGATGAGCACCTGTAAATCTGTAAATCTGTAAATCATGGAGACAAGCAGTAAGGGTACTGGAGGGGAGAGTAGAAGTGCGCTTAGTGGACACAACGCTGTGCATAATCACCGTAACAGTGGAAATGGATACCATAGTGTTGGAAGATGTTTTCAAGAGGGGGGAGGTAAATAATAAACAGGAGTGGCCCCAACACTGAATCCTGTGGAACTCCATGATGAACTAGGCAACTTTCTGACTTGTAATTCTGAATCTGTACAAAATGTGTCCTGTCTGCAAGGTAGGAAGCAAACCACTGATACACAGTGCCCCCAACTCCAATGCTAGCCAGATGATCCGTGAGGAGCCGATTGTCACGCCAGGAGCAGGAAGAGGACCCAAGTGCAGACAGCAGAGACAAACTGGGCTAGAACAAGGTTTTATTCGACAAGACTTAGAGACAGCAGGGAAGGCTTGCAACAGGACGTGGCTTATCCGGTGACCAAGAGTCTCTGTGAGTCTATGAGAGAGTGTCTCTGTGAGACAATCTGACAGGGAACCCGGGCAACCAGGGGTGATATATACATAGGGAAGCCAATTAGGGAGATTGGGCACAGAACGCAGGACAGGGCAGGAACCGTACAGCCAATTGGAGAGACGGGAACAGGTGAGTGAAGCCGGGCAATCAGGGTCACTCAGGCCAGCAAGCGCAGGTGAACTGAAACACCAATCAGGGGATGGGGATGGGTGAGCCTCGATGACCCAGATCACACACCCATGTCACTTATGGGATATAGTATCAAAGGCAGTGGTGAGGTCAAGGTGGATGATGATAGAGAGTAGACAGGAATCACCTGCACGACGGAGATTGTTGGTGATCTTAACCAGAGCTGTTTCTGTTCTATGTTTGGGGTGAAAGCCTGATTGGAATTGTTCAAAGAGATTATTGTTATCAAGGTAGACCTGGAGTTAAGATGCAACTACCCTGTCAAGGATTTTGGAGATGAATGATAAATTGGAAATAGGCTGGTAGTTGTTTTGGTCATTGGAATCTAAACCAGGTTTTTATTGATAGACATCTAGAGGCCCTTTGAAATTCGGGGCCCCTGGGCTTCAGCATTAAATCATCACTGCTTTAAGCCAATGCAGAGACCTGAGAACTGGTGTAATATGTTAAGTTATTTCAGACTTCGTTAAGAACTCCAGCAGCAGCATTCTGAATGAGCTATAGCTACCTAAGTGCTTTTTTGGGAAGGCCTGAGAAAAGACTATTGCAGTAGTCTAACCTACTGGAAACGAAAGCATGAATTAGTTTTTTTTAGGTCTTGGTTGGACATGTATCCTCTGATTCTTGCTATATTTTTGAGATGACTATAGGCTGATTTTGTTATAGACTTTGTGTGGATATTAAAATGTAGATCTGAGTCAATGATAACACCAATATTTATTTTTTTGTGTACTTTATTTATTAGGATTTTCTCAAAATCTGATACAAAAGTACAACACATTCAAGGTCACCTTCTGTTTATAAACAGGTAAAATGGCAGAGAAAACGACAGTAATACAAAAAAATTGATAATTGATACCCCAACAAAGGAATAGTGCAAAAACCAAAAAAAGGCAAGTAGGCAATGTCATACGAGACATGCAGAAATCAGGGGGAATGAATTATGGTGGTTTTTAAATTGAGTGAGCAGGGCTTAAACATTGTATCAGGGGGTTAGTCAGCCTATCAACAGTAGCAAATACAATGCGTGCATTATTATAGTTTTTGTTGATAATGTCAGAGAGGAAAGATTGTCTAGCACTCCTCAATTCCAGATTGTAGGAATGAAGTTTCTCTGTGTAGATGTCATAGTGAGTGTGCAGTTTAGTTTTTCCCCATTTATGTTTAGCTTCCCGACACTCTTTTCTGAATTTTTACTGATGCAGCATTTCTTCATGGTGGGGCAGCAGGCAGTTGAATCTTGTCTTTAATGTGGTTCAGGAAGGGATTCCATGTTTTATGAAAGGTCTTTATGGAGCCTCTCAAAGAGTATTCTATTTTCTCTAGTAAAAAAATGGAGTACGTCTCATGTCCAGTGTGCAATGTTAGGTGGGCGTGCATCTTTTCATCTAAGTAATATTAGGTGCCTGGCAAGTCTGCCTTTGATAGTACGAGTGTGTCTGGAGGAGTGCCAAAGATAGCTATGAAGAGCACAGGGCAATGAGTTTTTTCAGTCAATCTGAAACTATTTTAAAGATTTTCAAAGATAAGAGACCAATATTCTTCAAGTTCACCACATTACCAAAACATATGGGGATGAGTAGCCAGAATAAAATTGCAATGACTACAAGCAGGGCTCACATCTGGGAAGTATTTTGACATCTTTTGTTTTGTCCAGTGGGTACGGTATATGATTTTGCCCTGCATGAGACCATGTCTAGCACAAATTGTAGAGGTATGAACTCTTTTTAAGATGGACTACCACAGTTCCTCTGTTAAATCCTTGCACAGATCTAATTCCCAGTCTGTCTGGAGTACTGCTCCTGAGAAATCTTAATATACAGTGTTGATATTATACCTCTAAAAGTTGATGGGTGCTCTAATAGAGCATCACATGGATTGGATGGAGGTAGAGCAGGGAATTGGGGTAATGTTTTACATGCAGAATCTTATACTTGTAAATAACGAAAGAAATTACTTTTAGACAGATTGAATTTAGAGTAACGTTGTTCAAATGAGGAAAAGACATCATCTGAGTAGAGAGCATTAAACGTTTTAATACCTGAATTTTGCTTATCTATGAAATCCAAAGGAGTTGAATCAAGTGCAGCCGGACTTGGTATATATCCCCGAAGACGTTTTGCCTCTCAACCAAGAGGCTTCCTCAGTTCGTGCCTTTCTGACTAGACCAAGCTAGTCTGACTGGCTGGTGATGAGACTCAGAATTTATCCTCTAGGAGTCGTTGTCAGAGCTATAGATGTCCATGGCTCTTTGTGTTCCGATGTTTACCAACGTCTGTCGCTAACAGAGCCATAGATATGAGTGGCTCTTTTGTGTACCGATGTTTGGCCGCGCCCGTTGTTATGGGAGCTATTGATATGCGTGGCTCTCCTGTGCTCTGATGTCCAGCCGGGCCCGTCCCCTTCGGAGCTATTGATATGCATTTGTTTAGCAGCGACGGTCGTTGGGGGTGTTAGTTTCGACTTCATTGTTCAGTGGTCATGAGAGTCGTTGGAGCCGTTAGTGACTGACTGTTGTTCTTGGAGGCTAGGCTTCTTGAGTCTCCTGGGTAGAGATGAAAGGACGGCATTGTAAGTGGGAGATAGGTGGTGTCACAGACCTCCTCCTCTGTTGAGGGATGGTTTTTCCAGTTTCACATAGATGGCTTCCTTAACCCCTCTTTCAAACCATCTATCTTCTCTGTCCAAAATGTGTACTTTGTTGTCCTCAAAAGAGTGTGTCTTCTCCTTTAGGTGTAGATAGACTGCTGAGTCTTGTCCTGAGGAGTTTGGCCTTCTGTTTTTGGGCCATCCGTTTGTGTAGTGGTTGTTTGGTTTCTCCTATGTATAGGTCAGTGCAATCCTCATTGCATTGTACAGCATACGATGAGAATGAAAGAACATTCACAGACACTTATCTATGAAAGTTTTATCTAGTAGGGAAGGTTTGAAAGCATGGCTTGAGTGGATAGGGGATTTTAGAGAGAAGGACAACCATCCAAAATGGCGTTGTATCTGTGTCCAGATTCTCATGGTTGATTTCATTTTTAGCAAAACCTGCTAGGGATGTAGAGATGGAGGAGTAAACTAAGGCTAGTAAAGAGGAGGGTCAACATGACAACGATTTGAGAGTGTACCATGATTGAGCATGTGTACCTGATTCTTCATACAGCCAATGCACGATTGGACAGATATTGGATGCTTCTGAGACATTTTTTATGTTGCAGAATAGTTTTGTAATTTGGGGGGGGGGGGGTCTGATTTGAAATAATGGCATCAAGTCTGCAGAAAAATCAAAAGCAGCACTAAGATTCAGTAACACTAGGATTGAAATTTTGCCGGAATCAGTGTTCATGCGAATGTGGTTTTGAACCTTAATATGAGCAGTTTTGGTGGTGTGATGGGGTTGAAAATCTGATTGGAATTTGTTTAAGAAAGTATTTGAAGTTAAAAAGCTGTTAAGTTGTTGGTAGACAAGTTTTTCCATTTTACTTATAAAGGATAGATTTGATATGGGTCTGTAGTTGTTAATTACTGAAGCGTCCAGGCTACACTTTTTTAGTAGAGGCTTAATAACTGCAGTTTTCAAACACTTGGAAAAATGCCTGATAGGAGCGAGCTGTTAACTATTTGCAGTAAATCAGTTGCCAAGCAGCTGAGAACATTTTTAAGGAAGCTTGCTGGCAGGGTGTCAAGGTAGTAGGTTGATGGCTTAAGATGTTGTGCAGTTTCCTCAGGAGTTTTGTAATCAATGGCATTAAACTGGGTCATGTTTATCGAGTTCCTTTTATGCGAATGAAGTGGTGACACATTTTTGTTTAACGTGGAACTACTGATAGTTTGTTTAATGTTTTGAATGTCATCTCTAAAGAAAAAAAAGCAAACTCGTTGGGAAAAATAAACTAAAGGAAGGGATAAAATAATGCATAAAAGTAACACATAAATGTAACAGATAAAATAATTAAGAAAAATCCATATATTGAAAGTAAGTCTTAAGAGACACTTAAGGCAGTGAATTTTCTTGTCTAAGAACCCCAGGTAAGCTATCCCAAAGGATTTGGGTCCAAACAGTGAAATCCCTGTCATCCTTGGTCTTCAGCCTAGACCGGGGAATAGCTGAAAGGGCCTTATTGGAGCATCTCAAGCTACGTTTGGTGTGTAATGATTTAGAAGTTCAGCTCGGTAGCTCTGTGCCACACCATGCGGGGCCTTAAAAGTAGAGACTAAAATTTTAAAATTGATTCTAAAGCAGACAGGCAGCCAGTGAGGGGAAGCTAAAATAGGGGAGATATGATCATGCTTTTGTGATTTGGTTAAAAGTCTGGCGGCTGTGTTTTGGACACTCTGAAGCCATGCAATCGTGTTTTAGCCCAGTGCATGTAAACATGGCATTGCAATAATCCAGACGAGAAGTAATAAAAGCATGAATAACTTTGAATAAGCATGAATAACTTTGGAGATCATTAAAAGGAATTAAAGATCTAATTCTAGAGATATTTCTCAAGTGGAAGAAACATGACTGAGCTAGCCTTTTAACATGGGACTCGAGTGAAATTCTCTTCTAAAATAACTCCAAGGTTCTTAGCAGTGGGTAACATGCTGTGCTAGAGTGACAAGAGCAGGCAGAACTTGGTCATAAGTGTGCTCAGGGCCAATAATTGGGACTTTGGGTTTTGGAAGAGTTAAGCTGAGGAAACTTTTCTGCCATCCAATTGACCTTTCGCAAAGTCCCGCCCCCCGTAGTTACTGCCCGTCAAGCATTTCAGAACTATCCAGGAAGTCGCCAGAAAACACCAAAACATTAATCAGCGCATTGTGTGGGTAAAAGTAACAGTAATAATACGTTAGCTGTATTAGCTATCAATAATAGCTAGTAGCAAGCTTAGCTTGGAGCAGACAGGTATTTTTGTTGATTTTGGATGGATTAAGCTGGCCACGGGTTCTGCTATACTGCGAAATCTATTGCCGACATTGCGCTTCTTGCGTTCTGGGTTTCGGCAAGGGAAAGAAAATTACACCCCCTCCAAACTTTTCAGATAGCTAGTATCTGATTTGCAGATCCCATAGGCACACCGTTTCAGCATTTTGTTGTGTGTTTGAAAGCTTGACGGACCGTTGCTAAGGTAGGATTGGACAAGCACCGTTCTGTGGCGGTACTTTGCGAAAGGTCAATTCTTAACTGCTGTTTGACCATTATGCAAATAAGATAAATTAGCTAATTCAGGTGGTTTGCAGGGCAAGTACACCTGAGTATCATCTATGTAGCAATGAATTGAAATATCATGCTGTTTGATAACATAGCCCAGGGGAGTAAATAAAGATAAAATAAAATTGGGGAGTGCTGCTAAGTGATGGAAGGATAGCCGTACCACCCGATAGCTCCTGCAGTTTTACTTGTAGATACTTTAAGAAGTTAATAAAACAAGTTACAATTGGAAATAAAACACTCAAGGAAGACACTCCATCCATTCATTATCTGAACCACTTATCCTGCTCTCAGGGATGCTGTAGCCTATTCCAGCAGTCATTGGGCGGCAGGTGGGGAGACACCCTGGACAGGCCGCCAGGCCATCACAGGGCCCCCACACACCCACACCCATTCATACCTAGGGACAATTTAGTATGGCCAATTCACCTGACGTACATGTCTTTGGACTGTGGGAGGAAACTGGAGCCCCCGGAGGAAACCCACACAGACACAGGGAGAACATGCAAACTGCACACAGAGGACGACCTGGGATGACCCACCAAGGTTGGACTACCCCGGGGCTCGAACCCAGGACCTTCTTGCTGTGAGGCGACTGCGCCACCATGCCTCCCAAGGAAGACACTAAACAGCATAAAATCATTTTTCTCTCTAAATCCTTTTTCAAACATATAGACTCCATCATAGTTCCCTTCCTGTGGAACTATAAAACACAAAGGATACCTAAAACACACCTTTGTAAGCCAAGGTGGGACGGGGGATTAGCACTTCCAAACTTCTTACTCTATTACTGGGCATCAAGCGTCAGAGTCTTCACCTTCTATCTGGATAACTCGACCCCTCAGCATGGTTGGCTCGAAATGGAACAGGAGGAATGCCACCCCTTTCTCATAGGGGCTGTTTTGTTGTCTCCCACTAAACCAGATAAATCCATTTATATTTCCAACCCAGTTATACATGGTGTGTTACATATATGGTGACAAATTAGGTCTCACTTTAATCTTAAACCTTCATCTTTTGCCCTGGATGGTACTTTCAGATTGTGGAAAGTTGCTGGCATCCACACTATAGGTGATTTGTAATTTGATGGTTCTTTTGCCTCCTTCATTCAGGTCAAGGAGAAACACAACCTCCCAGGGAACCATTTCTTTAGATATTTGCAAGTAAGGGATTAAGTTCGAAAACATCTACCAGGATTTGAGGCAGCCAACTGTTCAATGATAGACGTATGCCTTAAAAGACCATCAAGCTCAGATAAACTTGTATCCTCTATCTATGACACCTTACAGCAGGCTGATTTACCCTCGTCGGAAGGCATTAAGACAAAATGGGAAGAAGAGATGGGTCTGCAGATGTCTGATGAAATTTGGGAGGGAAGCCTGGAGTACATACATACATGCTCAAACAATGCTAGACACGGCCTTATCTAATTTAAAAATTTGTACCGACTCCATTATTCCAGTTAGGTTACACCAGATTTATCCTGAAGTGTCACCCTTATGTGAAAAATGTCAGTCAGCCGAAGGTACTCTCACATAGCTTTGCTCTTTGCCCAAAAATACAGAGCTACTAGATAGAAATATTTGAGATAATGTCTAAAATGATCAACACCCAGTTAGAACTGGACCCTCTTTTAATCATTCTCAAAGGTCTAATATGCCGACCAATCTGACTGCCTCTCAACAACACTTTTTCTCTTATTGCCTTATTACAGCAAAAAGGTTGCTTCTTTTGTTTTGGAAAGAAAAAGGGGTTGCTACTACTAAGATGTGGCTCAGCAACCTGTCAAATACCTTACATCTGGAGAGAATAAGATACGTTTTGAAAGATAAACTTTCAGTGTTTGAAAAAACCTGGTTACTCCTTATTCATTACCTTGCTAGTGTGACTAGCTAATCCTACAATTAATATATTTCACTATTAATCACCTATTGAGTAGTAGAGGGTTGGGGAGGGACTTTTTATTTTTATTTTATTTTTTTATTCGCTTAAGCTGTTTTGTACCATTAATATGTATATGCAATATGTTATTATCATCTAATACCTGTTTTACATTAAGCATCTATTGCTGTTTAGTACTCTGTTGTTTTTCTTTCTTTTCTTTTTTTGTCACTTGTTGTGTACTTGAAAAATGAGCGCTGAATATCATATATGTACGTGCACGAACTAACTGCTCAAATAAAATATATCTAAAAGAAAATAAAATTGGTCCGAGAATGGAGCCCTGTGGCACACCATACATAGACAATGCTTGAGAGTAGGTAAAGCCATCAACAGACACAGTGAATTTTCTGTTATAAAAATATGAAGAGAACCACTGGAGAGCCGTCCCGGAGATACCAACCCAAGTCTCAACCTTTCAATTATGATTCTATGATCCACTGTGTCAAAAGCAAAGCTAAGATCAAGCAGAACCAGCACTGAGCATTCAACTGCATCAGCCTTCATCAAGATATCATTGATAACTCTAAAAATAGCAGTCTGTTGCTGTCAGAAACCTGATTGAAATTTCTCATGAAATATCACTGATCAAGACTTCCAACAATGGATTTGAGACAAATTTCTCTAGGATTTTTGATGAAAACAGAAGCTTAGAAATTGGTCTATAGTTGCTATGGTCAGTGGGATCAGAGCCAGGTTTTTTTTGGGGGGGGTTGGATTTTCCCCCCTTTTACTTCCAATTGTACTTGGCCAATTATCCCACTCTTCCGAGCTATCCCGGTCGCTGCTCCACTCCCTTTGCCAATCCAGGGAAGACTGCAGACTACCACATGCTTCCTCCGATACATGTGGAGTCACCAGCCGCTTCTTTTCACTTCTTTTCACCTTATCTAAAGTTTCCAGTAGACAGCAGTGAGACATGTGCACAACCAATTCCCTGAAAGGACTCTGATTCAGGTGTATACAAAGCAGAGTAAATCGAGTGATTGATGAAAATTCTAGCTCTGTTAATTATATTATGTTTGAATTGATTTAGACCTTAATTTTATCAAGCTAGTTCCATTATGATGTTTACATGGCAGTTGCAATAATTAAATGATTGCCTCAGTTTGATTAAACTCAAATTTTTAACTTGCATGTAAACACACTGGCTAACTATAAAAAAATTGCCGAATACAAAAGCCGTCAGGATTTGGGCATTTATGGTTTAGCAATTGTTCAAAGCATACCATTGCATTTGTCTGCATGTAAATCTTCAGGATTGCAGCTTTAAAGTCACCGGGGGGAAAATTTACACATCTGTCATCTGAATTGCACAGGGGTTGCGTGTCTTTGAAATAAATAAGACTTGACAATCACATCTTTTGTGAAAGTTCTTGGCATCCTCTGCTTTTAGACTGCCTATTTGGTAATGTTAATCAACTGTGAAATTTCTCAGATATACTTATCCTAATGTTTAAACAAACATACCTAGACCCCCTGTCAAATGTGAAAGTTGACTGTGAAGCCTTGCCTGCAGTGCCTATAAACTCACCACATTGTGCTGCTTTGTCCTCCCCTCCCTTGTGCTCCTGTTTGTTGGCTGTTGTTCTGCCTCAGCCAGCCAACCAGCCAGCCCAGGCAGCTCCTCATGTGATGTGACTTTTCCATCCACAGCTGTGGGATTCAGCCATTGGTCTGAGCAGAGCAGGACCTGTTCTTTCACAACATCTTCTGGCTCCACAGTCGAGGATGTTTTTTAATGCCAGTGATTAATAAGACATTAGATAAAATATTGCTTTGGAGGTCAGCTCTAAATTTTCCATGTATAACTTCCTCTTAGAATGAGATGGCTTTTCAAGATGTGCTGTTTCTTGTCTAGATTTAGTGATCTAAGGCAGTCGCCAAGAAGGGAGGAAAACAATGCATATTTCCAATCCCCAGTTTCACATTCATAATGCACTGAAAGCCTATGGTGTCTGGATCAAACATCATGTCCATTCATGGAGTCAATGTGTTGAATGTGTTTGTGCCTGTGTATTAGTTAGCATGTGCTTTTGTGTCTGTCTGTCTGTCTGCCTGTTTGTCTATGTGTATCTCTGTGAGCAGTCTATTTGTTGGCAGAGTATACATGCACGCACACGTACGTGCAAGTGTGTGTGTGTGTGTGTGTGTGTGTGTCTGTTTCGGCCACATCTGTCTATCTGTATTCCTCTGTGTCCAAATGAATCTACTCCCAGAAGTGCATTCCAAATACAATTATGAACAACAACTAACGATGCTTGTCATGAGTACAAGGATGAGACTGATATCCTTCCCGTGTAAAAACAACATCCAGATGGCTTCTTTATTTTGCTCTTTTTTCCGTCCATTGGGCTCTCTGTTTTGTTTTTCTTAGCCACTCAGGAGAGGGTCTAAAATGTATCGTCCTTGATCAAATTGCCCCTGATTGTATCAACATTATATGTATGACGCAATAGAGACACAGAGGGGGGAAGTGACTTAAAAAAAAATCAAATGGAAAAGAAAGTAGGGGAAAAAAAAGGAGTGTCGTTGCTTGGGACTAACCCAAGGTGAAGTATGAGGTACAGCCTGGCTTGTGAGGCATTTGCAAATAATTCTTACCATTTGTTTTAACCTGCAGTACCAGAAGGTGGTGTTTTGCCACACCAGGCAGTAACTTTTAAATCATCATAAGGAAGCATTTTAAAGATAATTTAGCATATGTTTTTATGACAGTTTGACCTGAAAAAAACCCCCGTATCCATCTATTACTCCGAACAGGTCAAAACAAACGCCAACAATAGTTTGCAACAACTGTTGAACCGCCACTCGGTCACGGTTAGCTGACTTTGGGAGTGCACAGGACTAGGAAAGCCCTATTCATACAGCTCAGCTGCCCAGAGGCACCGGAGGCTAAATTCCAGTTGAATAATGTAAATATTCCACCTTCATCTAACACGTGGCAAGAGGAGACCGTTTGACTTGTCAGCACTACTGTTTTGTAGCTCACAAATGAGGTGGAAGAGAGCGTGAGAGGGAAAGAAAGAGACAGAAACCACTTTCCACTCGTTGGGCCCATGCAAAGAACGAAATGCGTGTCTGTGTTCTGTTATATTATGTTGCTTGTCATCCCTTGTTTTTTTTTGTTTTTTTGGGGGGGGGTCACCTTCTTTGGTAAAAGAGGGCAGAAAAGCATTGAGGCTTCTGTAAGAACCCTGGGAACCCAAAGAAAAGAATGGCTGATCATCTCCCTATTTTGACAGCTCCTATGAAGGTGAAGATGTTCTGTGAAAGGTGGCGGCGGCCTGCACGAGCAGAGCGTTGGCTGTAACTGACAGGTGTGAACGCGGCTCGCTGAAAGAAGAGATTATGTACGTGCCTGCCCAGTTAAACAAAGTGGAATTAGAATAATAAAGGTTCAGCTCTTGAGTTCGCTTAAGCGCCTTGCTTGTTCAACTGTTTTCCCCTCATGGGGTGATATAGTGTTTTGGAAAGCGATGTCACGGCAGAATAAATATTTTACTACCCTTACCGATGACCCCGAAATAACATCTTTCAGCTTCAGTATAGGGGGCTGCCATGTTGGAGGGTTTAAGATGGAGAGAAATGGCTTCCAAAACGATAAACTTGTCAAAGGTAGAAAGCTTGCCAACTCTGTGTTTTGGTTATCAAGAAAAACACCTTCTGGTCTTAGCTTCTACTGGCACAAACTGTTCCACTGATGTACAGTATTTGTATCTGGTACCAAGGTAGATGATAATAGTGACGTAATAGAAAACCTGAGTAAGTCTGGCACATGATGACAGCAGTTAACGCAGTTTAATGAACTTCAGTCCAAAGGTCTGTAACCATGCCCGAGGTCTTAAACACTCTCAGATCATCTCAGTACCAGATGGAAAAACACACCTTCACAACATTGTTCTGATGTCCTCACTTAAGTTGATATTCAAGTGTGTGTTAAAATGTCTTTCCTGTTATTGTCCAGACCTTGTGGCCTTCATTTTATCATCATTTCTGGCAAACTCCAGCCCGTCTAACACCTCTTCAGGTCAAAATAAACCATATAAATTATTTGCAAATGTTCATACATGAATTTAGATTTTTCTTTTGGCTTGTTTTTCCCCCTTTTTCTCCCCGATTGTACCCGACCAATTACCCCACTCTTCCGAGCCGTCCTGGTCGCTGCTCCACCCTCTCTGCTGAGCCAGGGAGGGCTGCAGACGACCACATGCCTCCTCCTATACATGTGGAGTTGCCAGCCGCTTCTTTTCGCCTGACAGTGAGGAGTTTTACCAGGGGGACGTAGCGTGTGGGAGGATCACGCTATTCCCCCCAGTTCCCCCTCCACCCTGAACAGGCGTCCTGACTGACCAGAAGAGGCACTAGTGCAGTGACCAGAACACATACCCATAATCCAGTTTCCCGCCCGCAGCCACAGCCAATTGTTTCGGTAGGGACACTCGACCAAACTGGAGGTAACGCAGGGATTCGAACCGGCGAGCCCTGTGTTGGTAGGCAATGGAATAGATTACTACGCTACCCGGACACCCGAATATAGATTTTTTTTTTGAGTGAAGGTTGGCTTATATGTGTGGTTGATGACATCAAGGTCAATTTTCATGTGTTTTACATATATAATTTCGATGTGCTAAAGTCATTAGATTAGAGTGGTGTATTCATAAAAAACAGCAATAGGTTAAAGCTGCACAAAATGACAACAGTAGCCATGCCAGCTAGGACACTGCACTTCCATTACCACTGCTGGTCATTTGTCACTTTAATTTTCCCTTTGTCGACAGGATACACGGGGATATGTGTAAATGTATTTAGTCTTTCGTTCTTTCCTTATGTATCATCCACCACCTCTGTTTCTGTTTACTTTTTCCTCTCGGCTCTGGCGTGGTCCGGTCTGCTTTGCTTGCCTCGTTAGTGCAGTCGGCCTCTCAGCACGTGTCGTCTCAGCCCATTGATTTATATCACGCATTAAATGGCCATGAATCTCTCTTTCTCGTCTGTACAAAGGAAAGAGAGAGTATGGGATCGGGTCGGGGGAGAGAAAAAGTGGAGATAAAAGACAGAAGAACAAAAGAAATAACCCTGGGGGATAAAAGGCAACTGGCTGAATAGAATCAGATTTTCAGAGTTCACTATAATGCGATGATCAAAGGAACAACGGCCCTGCGGCTCCTGTCCTGGCATCGAGCAGATTTGCTTCCCCAATCATCGATAATGGTGTCTAAAACGGACCTCATTAGAGGGTTAAAAGAGACTCTGAAGACGTCGTTTTAGTCACAGACTTTCACTGTTTCCTTATCAGATCTAGAAGACGGACTATGTGTTCGCTGCTCAGCTAAAGCCGTGGCAGCTACGACCCATAATCACAGGCCCTATTTATGTGGTTTATGAGCCAATAAAAGACGGTACTAACTAGCTATTGGAATTGGAAGGGTTGGTTCATTGTAATATTAAACTGACATACAAATGCTCTTTAAATGTACACACACACACACATAAACACACTCACATGCACATGCACGCGTGTCAGTGTGCGTGTGCATGTGTGTGTAGGTTTAAGTATTAGAACGCCTATATATAGAGATGTACATTGGGCATGAATCCCAGAAGTCCTTGGTGTGCATGAGTGCTCGTGACCTCACATGCAGTCACAGACAAAAGAAAAGCCATTAACAATCGGTCTCCGCATTTCAGTGACTGGGTAAGAAGGGAGTACCTTCATCGCCCCAGGTTAAAAATAGTCAAGTAGAAACTCTGCACTGTTTTTCCAGGTTTCCCCCCCCCCCTCCCAATCTCAAAGAGGAATTTTAAAAAGCCAACCCGGCAAAGGAACTTAACTGATGGCAGAACTGGGATAGGGAATGACATTCTTTTGGTTTGACCTGATTACCTTTAAATTAGTTTGCCCTTAAAAGATATTCAGCAGTTTCTCTATTTTGCTAACCAGATTACGGAATGCTGTGTGTGCACATGAGCACTTTATTGACCTTAATTAAAAAAATAAAAAAAAACCAAACCAGCAGATCTTGTGTAATGAAGACGTGGCCCTGTTTCAAATGGCAAGTTGGAATGTGAGCAGCACCACTGAGACAATTCTAGCTTTCAATCAATCAATCGTTTAAAGACTTCCCCTACTGTCCCCCCGTCTTCTTCTTCTTCTTCTTCTTCTTCTTCTTCTCCGATTTGAAGCCCACTCCTCATAGCAGTTTTTTTTTCTTTTTCCTTAAATGATACACCAGAGGACACAGAACAAGGAAGTCTACAGGAATGTAAGTTATGTGAAGATGTGTTCCTCCGGCAGCAGGAAACATGTGGTTTCACAGTTTCGGGTTTCCTCATTTCTCCCATCTGTATTTCTGTCTGTCTGATCTGTCCTCTTTTCTTGATGCTCATAAGTTTATCCTACCTCCTCTCTATCATATTTCTGCCTCTACTTTTATACAGAGAGACAGGTTCAGCAGTCTGCAAGATTAAGACTGGGAAAAAATTCAACATCTTCATCTATTGACTCTCTATGGTATTGCATCAGAATGAAATTCAGATATTGTGCTATAGTGATACCAAATGTATCTGTCAAAATAAATGAAAATGAGAATCTCTCACTGAAAATTTCTCACAAATTGAGGTCTGAAATATTTGAGGGAGTATTATTTGAAAGCTAGATTTGGTTTGATATTATGCTTCACATTGCTGAACAGTTCAATGTGACAAACCTCAGTTGTATGCATGGAATTTTTGCATATGTAAGCTGATATTGTGATGTGTATATCCCTATGATTATCGTGAGAATAACAATTTCCATATCACCCAGCACTATGCTAGAGTCACTGTTTCTATTTAAGCTCCTGCTGGTTGTCACAATACAGTACGTATTGCCTGCATATTTGGATCAGTGAGTAATGCTGTGTTTTAAAAGCCTCTTGATATGTACCCCTCAACAAAAACATTTCAAAACATTTCAAGTGGTTGGAGCTAAGTTGAACTTTGCAAAATGAGCTTCTTTCTATGGAAACATTGACCAATGTGCCCTCCATTGTTATTTCTCTCTAGTCAAGTTTCAAAGCTGGAGCTTAACTTAACCATTACCTCAGTAGTTGATTACAAATCTCAGCTGAAAAACATTAACCCCGACCTTAACCCTAATATTTGAAATTATGATGACTTTTTTATTTCATGGCTTGGCCTCAGAGTGAAAACCAACCATCTCTCTCTATGGCACTTCTGGGACCACCTCCACCTCTTATCCTTCACTTCCCCCAACAAGGCGCTGCTGGTTTTGGTTGGTGTATGCATGATTCATGAGTGGGCCAAACGTCTGCTTTAACTGCAGGGCTCGGCAAGGTTTCAGAGCAAGTTCAGAATGAATTTAGAGACCTGCCTCCCATACCAAACCCCAGATGAAGAACTGCACGTGAAGAGCAAAGTGACTCTGTCCCTGAAATGCATCTGTATTGTCATCCTGGAGATTGGTAAATATTATGTATCTGAGTGGTGGAGGATTACCAAAGCTTTTACCCCCGCCAAACAGCTTTCACGAAAGGTTTGCTTTCTGAGTTGTTTATGGCTCCTGTTTGTGTGGTTGTGATCAAGTGCCTCCATCACCATTCAAATGTTAACAAGGATACATGACATCCACCTGGATTATCCACCCAGCCTCTCAGGTTCATTAACCAGTACACGTGAGCTATTTTTACAATAGATTTCACAATTTTATGAGGCTTGGAAGGAAAATACACTATTTTCCCTGGTCCAAGGTCCAACAAAGCCTTTTATTTCCAGAGAAAAAATGAACTCCTTTAGCATTTCTACTGAGATGATGACTGTCTTTCCAGAGGTTTCATTAGAAGTTTCATTGAATCTGTTTTAACCTTTTGTATCACTGCTTGCTTTGGAAACATTAAACTTGTCCAATGAGAACAGACTTGGAAGTGTTGTTAGAATGGCCAGTAAGATCTCCGGGAGGAGTCAGGCCAAGCTTTCAATCATTTATAACAGGCAGGTTCCTCGGGAGGGCTAATGATATACTATTAGCCAAGCCAAGACCATGAACTCCGTAGGGCTGTTGTCCTCAAGCCATCGTTTCAGGGCTACGGTTCGAAGGAATAAAGGACTCCATGTCTCTTTCAACGCAAGTGCTATTGATATGCTTGATGGCAGTTAGCGCGCTGGCTGCATTCCTTGCACTACCATGTCATATTTGCACACTTGCATATTTACACACTTGCATATTTGTACTTGGTATGAATTTTAATTTCCCTGCACTAGTTCTGGGATTTATTGATGTTGTCCTTTTGTATTGTTTTTATTTTTTTTTATTTTACCCCCATTTTCTTCCCAGTTGTACCCGGCCAATTACCCCACTCTTCCGAGCCATCCCAGCCGCTGCTCCATCCCCTCTGCCGATCCTGGGAGGGCTGCAGACTACCACATGCCTCCTTCGATACATGTGGAGTCACCAGCCACTTATTTTCACCTGACAGTGAGGAGTTTCGCCGGGGGACATAGCACGTGGGAGGATCACGCTATTCCCCCCAGTTCCCCCTCCCCCCCAAACAAGCATCCCAACCGACCAGAGGAGGCACTAGTGCAGCGACCAGGACACATACCTACATCCGGCTTCCCCCACTTAAACACAGCCAATGGTGTCAGTAGGGACACCTGACAAAACCGGAGGCAACATAGGGATTTGAACTGGCGATCCCCATGTTGGTAAGCAACAGAATCAACCGCTACGTTACCTGGACACCCCTGTCCTTTTGTATTCTGTCATTATGCGAACCCTGGCTGCATAACATAGTTCCCCTAGTTGGTCAAGAAAGAAAACCTTGACCTTGAACTTTGACCCTTACTGGTCTTATATATATCACACACAGTGCTTGTTTATAAGCTCAAATGATCTCATAACAAAACGTTTTGGTCATTCGGTTGTATGTCTGTGGTCTGGTTTGGTGAGCTGCTTTGAAATTGTTGAGGCACTGATCACTAATGTAAGTCAATAGATCAGTTGACTCACGGGATCCTATAATGACCAACTGTTTTTTTTTTAAATTTTTGTTGTTGTTGTTTTGTCGGAAATGTGCAATTTGGTTAAAATACTTTTTTTGTGGACTTTTTTATGTCCTGGTTTTTAGATCATGGAAAAGGAATGCTATTTTGGGTACAATAAAGTATTTACAGATGGAGTATTGCACATTGTTGCCGGCATGACAAAAAGTATTTTTCATATATGTCTTCATAACTGTCTTAATTATTTGAAGACTGTTACTGAATACAACAACAAATGAAATCAGTAATCAAACTGCAGAGGATGATAGTTAAGTGGAAATAAAATGCAAATGACTAGGTAACATAATAACATTAGAGACAACAATGTTTGTAACTAATGTTGTAAATGTAAATTAAGACTAAAACTATTGTAGTACATAAAGACGCCTTAAATCAACTTGTGCCTCGATGCACTTTGGTCAGATTCATACTGACCTTTGAGGACAGATGAGAGGGAAAAAAATCCTGACATCACGATTGAGTGATTGTTTTACCGATCCCTATAGACTTTTAGAAATATAGGAGCATTGACAGACCTGGCCTCACTGATATACATATACATTTGAATGAGGCCATTGTACCCCATCATCATTCAAGGTACAAAGACGAGTGAGAGTTTTATGGTCAGTAAAAAACTTTAATGCTCTGTATGTTGTCATATTAAACCACTGATGGCTTTTAAAATTGGTTATTGTCAATCTCTCTCGCTCTCCCTTACTTTCCCTCTCTATCTATCTCCTCCTCTCCAAACTTCAGCTGATTTTTCCACAGATGATTTAAGCCCTCTAGAATGAGGCCTAACTTTTTCCAGCCCAAAACAGCATCTGACCCACTTCTATCAAAAAGACATAAAAACAGCTTGTGGAAAACAGTTTGAACATCTGCATTTTTTCGTGGTTACCAAAAACTGTAGTCACAGATTTTTATAAGCCCGTAATCGAACACTATTAGGTGCTAACCATGCGATATTTGAATATATGGAAATGTGGCCGTGTTCAATCAATGCAATGCATTCAGTGTCAGCTAACAAGCATTTACAGAGCTTATCTGAACATCAGCTGACTTTATGCTTCAAACTGGGCCTGGACTAAATCAAGCTAGCATGGCCCTCTGCCCCTTGTTTATTTAAAGGATCTGCAGGCATGCCCTGCAACAAAGACATTGACTTTCACTCAAGTGCATGAATACAATTAAAGAGGACATGACACGTACTGGGAAATGGACACAGAATGTCTAAGTGCTGGTGTCTTGATGCATGCTCAATAATCCAGGTAAGAAAATCAAAGAAGGTTGACTCAGTTCATCTGGATACAATGTTTATTGACAGTCAGTAAACGTTGTATCCAGATGAACTGATTCAGCCCTCTTTGATCTAAGTGCTGATGCGGATAGGTTTGGATGAATGCAATAGGGTTCGCTTGGCTGTACAAAAGAGGCTAAAAGAATATCAACAAAACTGAAAAGGGCGTGTTTCTGTGTGTTTGTTTATGATGGTGCATGCTTTCATTGTTATTTATATGGGTCACCCTCCATCCCTCCGTCATTTTCCACATTTCCAGACAAGGGCAGATGAAGCTAAGCAGTGTTAATGCCAAATGTCTAATACGGACAAATGGCTTTCCTGAAAGAGAACAAAAAACAACAACAATGCCAAACGTCATGTGGTTAGTCAGGCCTCTTTCTATTTCTCTGCAGTGTGCAGCGAATAGTCAGGGCCAACCCTGGACATGCCAAGCTGACGAAAACTTTTATTTTAAGATCCAATGGCCATTTCAAAGAATTCCATTAGTCTTGGTTTCACTGGAGAGTGTGATGTATCATGGTCTGAATACTGTTTTAAAGAACTGAATCAGTACGGGTTTCAGTGGTTTAGTGTCATATAGTCCCAGCCGCTGTTTCACAGAAGTTAATAAGCCTTGTTTTCAATGAATAGTTTTACTGCAAAATGGTCCGAATGCCATTTCAAAGAATTTCATTGAGACAGTTTCAGTAGAGAGTTTTAATCTTGCTTGGTCTGAGTAGCCTGTTTCCAAGAATATCTGGTTACAAGAACACACATTTTTCCATGTTAAAATAACAATGAATAGATATGTCAAACAGTGTTGGTCTGTGTCTATCTCTGACTTAGTGTACACGCCAAATCCCCTTGTTTTCAAGTGGCTTTTCAGAAACCCTTGAAGTATTTTGGGCACATAGCCTACCATTTGTTATTTTAATTATGGGTGCAGCAGGCTGCGGCTATCCATCTAAACCAGTGGCCACAACACAAATCACAGCAGTAATAAGAAATGGCAGACGGCAGTAAGAGGTACAGTCAAAGAAAGGCTATCAAAGGCTATCCATCATCTTCTGCACTAGACAATCACTTTTTTTTGTCTCCGAAGCTGTGGATGCATGGATATCTGCAATGGCCCTTGTGAAAGCAAGTTAGCACTGGCTCAGCCACAAGCCCCAGGGCTATATTCACTCAATTGGCCCAATTTAAGGAGAGGAGATCTGGGCAGGACTTGCAAGACATTACAGTAACATGATAACATGATCTAAACGTTTGTCTTGTCTCGGGAAAGGACTCTAGCCGAGTTTGGCTCTTGGATCACAGTCCTGTTTCCCTGCATGTATTTGAGTCTTCGTTATCTTTTTGTCATAGTGTGACCATTTGCCTTCTCCTTTCTAGCAACACTTGTTATTCCCGATTTAAACACATGCACACACACATTCTTGTGCTCCTATCTTTGTGGGGACCCTAAATTTAACCTAATCCAAATTCTAACCTTAACCTTAAACCCAAATCCTAACCCTAAAGTAGATCCTTAAAGAAGCGAGGACCGGCCAAAATGTTCTCACTTCCTCACTCTGATGGTCAGAAACTCAAGTTGGTCCTCACAAAGATAGAAGTACAAGAACACACACACACATGACAAACCTTGACTCATCTTGACATACACACAAATCTCGGTACTCTTGTATCTGCACAGATGTGGTCGTCTTCATCCACATTTGTATGCCATGTTTTTATCTTGTCTTCTCATCTTCTCTTGTCATCTTTTGTCTTGCTTTCTCCCCTCTTCTCCTTTTATATGGCAAACCAAGATACAGCA
The DNA here is from genome assembly GCF_029633865.1 of Lampris incognitus. NCBI lineage: Eukaryota > Metazoa > Chordata > Actinopteri > Lampriformes > Lampridae > Lampris > Lampris incognitus. Next base: position 20,885,602 of record NC_079225.1, on the reverse strand, counting down.
CAATCACACGGACGGCCACAAACATCATACAATCTCCATTTTAGCTGCCGTCTTCCCCCAGATCAGGTGACGGGGTTCCCCGTACTGGTCAGACCCACCAAATCCCTGCTCTGGTCAAACGGGAGGATGATATACTGCCAAGGAAAATACTTTTGGGAGAAGGGAAGCAGCACTTACTCAAGCCACATGGTAGCGAAAGCTTTCATCCACGGCATACCTGGAAAATATGTATGCAATCTGACAGTCATCCACCAGAGTGTTGACAAATCAGCCTGCTATCAATCCAGAGGCATCAATTATCTCCTCACTGCCGTCCAATGGAAAACATTACAGTTTCTCTTAGAAATCTCCCTCAGTTTTTCTAACGTCTTAAAAACCTGCTGTAGCACGTGCAAGCCAGCCTAAATAAACAAATAACAGCACTTTGGATAAGGGATTTAGCCTCTGATATTGTGCAGTAATGGCAGGTAAAACATTACACGTGTAGTTACTGTATTTTACTAGATGGCTCGAGTAATACCACAAAGTACTCCACAGGTAAAACCGTTTTTGGAGTACTTTTTTTTTTCTTTTGGATTTCCTCCCCCCAATTTTCTCCCCAATTGTACCTGGCCAATCACCCTGCTCTCCGAGCCGTCCCGGTCGCTGCTCCACCCCCTCTGCTGATCCGGGGAGGGCTGCAGACTACCACATGCCTCCTCCGATACATGTGGAGTCGCCAGCTGCTTCTTTTCACCTGACAGTGAGGAGTTTCACCAGGAGGACATAGCGCGTGGGAGGATCATGCTATTTCCCCCAGTTCCCGCTCCCCCCTGAACAGGTGCCCCGACTGACCAGAGGAGGCGCTAGTGAAGCGACCAGGACACATACCCACATCCGGCTTCCCACCCGCAGACACGGCCAATTGTGTCTGTAGGGATACCCGACCAAGCCGGAGGTAACACGGAGATTCGAACCAGTGAACCCCGTGTTGGTAGGCAACAGAATAGACCACCACGCAACCCGGATTCCTGGCTTGAATCACTTTTGCTGTAGAAATATGATATTTCTATTGTTGGACATGAGTAGATGGTATAGGGATCGGGGAAAAAAAGGGTAGTAATCTGTCTTTTACGACTAACCTTTGCATTTCTGGACTTAAAATTTGCATATCTGAGGTTAGCTTTGCTGTTATATAATAAGTGATAATAAGGCATCCCCCATTTAAGGCTCAATAAATAAATTATTACTTATATCAGAAATGTGGGATTGAAACGTCTTTGTCATTCATACAATGGTTATGTAACTGTAAATAATCTACTCTCAGCTAATTAGTTTCTTACTCTTACCGGTATTAAAAGTTATCCAGTTCTGCCCGCTCATGCTAACAAGGCAGAAAATACCTTCTGACGAAATAATACATCAGATTTTCAGCTCTCACGCCTCATATAATTCCTATAATCCATCTATGGGGGAATTATAAAGAATAATAATAGCCATAAATCAGTCCTGGCAGAGAAGGAGTAGTATATGATATGTGTTATGAACAGGTAGCGTGGTTTTTACTGGTTACCCTTATTGATTTAGCCGGCTGGAGAAATCACTGAAGCAAACCCGCCTGCAAGATGATTTCCATGAAAGTATTTGAAACGGTTGCAACGGTTCTGCTGCTGCGTTTCATGGAAAAAGTAATAAATTCCTGTTTTTGTTGTTTTTTTTTTTTAGCACAAATCGAAAGATGGATCCTTTTTGGTGTCCGGAAAAGGGAAGTGCCTACTTTGCAGCTGTGACAAAAGAAGATCTTTTCAGTAGTTCTTCGACTAATAGTGAAATATC
>NC_079225.1:20580054-20583587 GCF_029633865.1 Lampris incognitus | reverse complement strand
CCCCTTTCAGCCTTTCAGAGGCACTGAGCCCTACAGCTCCTCAATCACCTCAGGGTGTGTGTGTGTGTGTGTGTGTGTGTGTGTGTGTGTGTGTGTGTGTGTGTGTGTGTGTGTGTGTGTGTGTGTGTGTGTGTGTCTAAATGGAGGTGAATATTTGCATGTGTGCTGTATGTGAGTGTGTGTGTGTTTGTATGTAGATGCGTGTGAGCAAAGAAGGGAAGGCTGTTTGAGAGCTCGCACCCTCTACCCACTCCGTCCCCTCAGAGGAGAGTGAACGGGATGGAGAGAAAAGAAAACAAGTGGGGAGAGGAGAGGGGGAAAAGGTGAGGCCGATTGAGTCATTGTTCCTCACCAACACAGAGGGAGAAAGGAGCACAGAGAGGGAGAGTGAGAGAGAGAGCAAGAGAGAGCGAGTGTGTGTGTGTGTGTGTGTGAGAGAGAGAGAGAGAGAGAGAGAGAGAGAGTCTGGCCTGCAGCCAGCCATTGCAGCTTTTTGTAAGGAGAGTCAACTTAGAAAAGACCTCTCAGGAAGGGAGGACGGAGAAAACAGTGAAAACGGGCAATGACAGGGCGTGCATATGGAAGAGGAAGGGTACGAGGAAGGAGAGAGGGGGTAACATGGGGACGAGTGGGTGGATGGGATGAACACTGACCAATATGCGGGATCTGACGAAGTCCCGTTTTGGGGAGGACGGCCTCCTCGATGCTCGGCGTGGATGCTGGAGGCCTGCAGGGTGGGTAGGAGTTGGCGTGTCAGCGGGGTTATGGACGGCACTCGGGGCTGGGGAGAGGGAGGCGACTGAGATGTGAAGGAGTACCGGAGAGAACGATGAAGAGAGGTCAGAGGGTTTGAGAGCAGCGGAGACTCACTCGTTTGCCTGCAGATGAAAGCGATAAGGCCGTACAACTCTGCGCCTCCTCCTTATTCTCCTCTCCCTCCCTCTGTTCCTCCCCTCGAACTCAGCATAGTAGAGCTGGAATGTAATTGTCGGTACCCGGTGAGACCGAATGGGCTACAAGTGCAAATACATATGCAGGCGTGCACCCAGGCACTCGCATAGGCTGCAGGTGTGAGGACGGTAACTGGTGTCTCCAGCTGAGGTGGGATGATGTCAGTCCCCATGTCAGTGGTGAGGAAGTCTTGAGTAATTCTGTCCCTCACATCCTAATCAAGATGACTACCTTCTGTTGTAAGAGCTTTTTTCCCTGAAATGACGACAACACATGCAGGGGCAGCACGGCGGCACAGTGGTTAGCGCGGTCGCCTCACAGCAAGAAGGTCCTGGGTTCGAACCCCGGGGTAGTCCAACCTTGGGGATCATCCCGGGTCGTCCTCTGTGTGGAGTTTGCATGTTGCCCCTGTGTCTGCGTGGGTTTCCTCCAGGTGCTCCGGTTTCCTCCCACAGTCCAAAGACATGTAGGTCAGGTGAATGGGCCGTGTTAAATAGTCCCTAGGTGTATGTGTGTGTGTGTGTGTGTGGGCCCTGTGATGGACTGGCGGCCTGTCCAGGGTGTCTCCCCACCTGCCGCCCAGTGACTGCTGGGACAGGCTCCAGCAACCCCGTGACCCTGGTTCGGATAAGCAGCTTGGATTAATGGATGGATGGATGGATGGATGGACAACACATGCTCTCTATCTGTCTCTGTCAGTCTGTCTCTGTCTGTCTGTCTCACACATGCACAACTCATGTTAAGCAGCCTGTTGCTCAAAACCTCATCATTACAAAGGCCACACAGACACTTCAAGTGTAGCAGAGCGTTCAGCCTCACGAAAGGTAGCTTTTGGTATCCACAAAAAAAAAAAAAAGGGGGGGGGGGAGAACCATACAGATTCACATCTCACAGATTCACATTCACATCTAGCCGTGGTGTGGTTGTGGTGGTCTATTAATAGCGGGGTAATATAAATACAAAGTGCTGCAAGAGGGGAAAGTGCTCTACTGGCTTGAGACGAGGAGAGCCGGGGAGATGCGATGGCGAGGGCTAAATCAATAGAGGCCACCCATCACCTGACTGTGTGTGTGTGTGTGTGTGTGTGTGTGTGCGCGTGTGTGCGTGCACGTGTGTGTGAGAGCGCCAACTCTGGATTGTGCATGTGTGAAAGGGGAACACTAGCAAGTCCTGTGACCAACAGTTGTGTGTCGCTGTGTGTTTGCATCCGTTTGTATGCACATGTGTGTGTGTGTGTGTGTGTGTGTGTTTTGCTACATGCGGAGCGAGGGTAACACCAAGCTACAATCGCCTGAGGGAGCGGGGACAAAAGAAAGGATGAAGGAAGGGAGTGGAGGGCCTCTTGTGTCCTCGCTGAACCCTTTCTGTCCCGGGTAAACTGGGGCCCAGGATGCCCATAATGTGTACCCCAAATAACCCCCCTATAAGAGGTCTTTGGGTTCACAACATCCCTGGGCCGAAAATATATATCGAGCAATAGCAATTATATATAATATATATATATATATATATACATACATATACAGTGTACTCCGTCTGCTTTAATGAAATGCCATCGCAGTCACCATGGCGTTGAACTTCACGTCAAACACGCGGGGGGGGGGGGGGGCGAGAGGCCAGATGATGTTTGCACACTCCCAAAGTTTGGATCTAGCAAGACCGTTTCAAATAAGGATGTCTCTGGTATTTGCAGAGTGTTGTCTGGGAATTGCTTGCAGGCTTTTGTTGTTTTTTCCATGACAGAAAAGATTGGATTGATGGGTAGTGTGGATTTCACAGGTTGTAGCTGCTCTTGGGGGGGGGGGTGGAGGGAAGAAGGACTGGAGAGGAGACACCGCTTGTCCCACATCTGGATGTCTCAGCCTGCTGAGTCTGATACATTGTGGGTCCCAAACCAGATCCTAACCTTTGCTGCCGGTGACAACCTCTCTCCGCCCTCTACGTCCTATGAAGCATTATAACAGGCAAGAACGGAGTGTTCGGTGACAGGAAGGACAGAGAGGAGGGAAAGACAACGGCGGAGAGAAAACAGTCTTGCACGGACACCTGAGTCGCGTGAGCGTTGTCTTGCACGCTGTTCAGCACATCCCCCTGACATGGTGCTTTAAACTTCCTGTATGGAGTCAGCGCTGTCGAAGTCACCGCAGCTTACACACACACACACACACACACACACACACACACGCACACACGCACGCATGCATGCACGCACACACACACACACATGCACGCACACACACATGCACGCACACACACACATGCATGCACACATGCAGGAACACAAACGCACACACATGCATGCACAAATGCACGCGCACACAGTCACATGTTGTCGATGAAGTCATTCTTAGATGGAGTCAGTTTGGCGTCAGCTAATTTTCAAAGCATGCCAGTCCACACAAAAAAAACCACACACATACACAACACAACACTTTTAAACCAGGCGACATTCTCGTTATTTTTGCCGTGAAAAGACACAATCATCATATATCTGATTGACAGCGAAGGCCTCGTCTGTTTTAAGCGAATTGCAGTTTCAATTTACATCTTGAATGAAAGCTGGATTGACCCCCCCCCCCCCC
>NC_079225.1:20570054-20575054 GCF_029633865.1 Lampris incognitus | reverse complement strand
GCCCTCCACAAGGTACACAAGATACACAGAGGAGCGAAGGAGGGGAACAGAGAGGTAGACGAGGAGGTAGATGGGGGGGCGGGGTGGGGGAAACGAGAGAAGGGGATTGAGAGAGGGAGGTAGAGAAATTGACAGCAGGCGAGAGAAAAATAGCGAGGGAGGGGGGGGGGCATATGGCCAACATATTGTAGTTGCCAGGCCTCATAATGACAAGAACAGGCTTCCTGGAACTTCACAGGGTCACCGCTTCTCGGGAGATAAAATATGTCAGAGTGTGAGTGTGTGTGTGCGTGTGTGTGTGTGTGTGTTGAGGTTCGGGTCAACTCCTTTTCAGGTTTTTTTTTTTCAACCTAAAATTGAACTATTAAACTGCAGTTCATATTACATCGATATCCTTCATTCTCTTCCCATGAATTGATTGTGTGTGTGTGTGTGTGTGTGTGTGTGTACGGTCCAACTATAAAGTCCTTTTGTCTTTTCACAAAGAGGGCAGAAGGAGAGACAGAATGGAAATAGAATAGGAGAGGAGTGTGACAGGGCTCCTGCCAAACTCTTGATCCCTGTCCAGTGTACACACACACACACACACACACACACAGATATGCATGTGTACACACACACACACACACACACACACACACACACACAGATATGCATGTGTACACACACACACACACACACACACACACACACACACACACACACACTCCCAAACACAACCTTAACACACACATTAACAGAGAGAGACGCCCAGCCCTGGCCGGAAAGAGCACATTTGGTAGAACAGAATGGAATGTTCTGTCTGGTCTCCAGAACTCAGGGCAGCTGGAATAGGCTGCAAGGGTGTGTGTGTGTGTGTGTGTGTGTGTGTGTGTGTGTGTGTGTGTGTGTGTGTGTGTACACATGCATATCTGTGTGTGTGTGTGTGTGTGTGTGTGTGTGTGTGTGCACATATGTGTGGGGTCAATGCACATATTTGTGTGTTTGTGAGGGGTCACAGAATTAATAACTGCCGCCCCGGCGGTGTTGCCGAGGGCCCGTGTGATTATTTATAACCCGCCTCATACGTGTCAGAGACCTGCTGCTCCGATACGGCTCTGCACTTGCAGTCTGTTGCTTCACATTCTCTCTCCTCTCCTCTCCTCTCCTGTCTACTCGTCTCCTTTTCACGCCTAACTCCGTCCATACATAAGGAGTAGGTGTACATTGTGTGTGTGTGTGTGTGCGCGCGCGCGCACGTGTGCCTGTTTTTATTTTGAGAGAAATTCCTAGCAACATCGGTTCATACGGGAATAAGTGATTCACTCTTCTAGCGCTCACTAATCCTTTCACCAAATCCTCCACGAGTGTGTTTGCTTTGCTGTTAAACTCGTTGGACAACAACACAGCAGTATGTCTGCCACGCTAGACGGCACGGATCTGAACTGTTTGAAGAAATTGGTTTTGTTTTTGAAAGGGGAAAAAAAACCCACCTTTACTTTCCTTCCTCTTTCTTTCTTTCTTTCTTACTATTCTGAAGATGCGGTGATTATTCCTGTTCAGTATTTGTCTTGTGTTTTGTGAAGGTTTGTTTCGCGTAGTTACCCGAGCTTTACTGAGACAAGCCGTTTCTCTCTCGGGGTCTTCTTCCCCGTGGCCTGTTTCAACTGGGTTCATGTCGTGTGCATGTTCATACACAGATGACACGCACCTCTTACGGCTGCTCATACCTACGTATAACTTCAGTCAGAGGAGGCAGAGGAGGGATGCTGGGTATACTGGGGGAAGGATGCCGAATATGGAGCTGCCAGGGAAGAGGGAAAGAGGAAGGCCAAAGAGGAGGTTTATGGATGTGGTGACGGAGGGCGTGCAGGTGGCTGGTGTGACAGAGGAAGACGCAGAGGACAGGAAGAGATGGAAACGCATGATCCACTGTGGCGACCCCTAACGGGAGCAGCCAAAAGTACTGCTAGTAGTAGTAGTAGTAGTAGTAGTAGTAGATACCTATAACTTCAGTCATCTCAAGTTCTGCGGCGTCTCATATATATAATGTGCTGGATGTCCCAAAGTCTCTCCAACTTCATGACAACAAGTCAGATAAGATAAAGGTGTACTTTTTATTAATCCCTGTGGGGAATTTCATCCCCTGCATGTAACCCATCCTATTGTATAGGAGCGGTGGGCAGCTGCAGCACCCGGGGACCAACTGCAGTTCTTCTTTCCATTGCCTTGCTCAGGGGCACAGACAGGAGTATTAACCCTAACATGCATGTCTTTTTGATGGTGGGAGGAAACCGGAGCACCCGGAGGAAACCCACACAGACACGGGGAGAACATGCAAACTCCACACAGAAAGGACCTGGGACGGCCTGGGGTTCGAACCCAGGACATTCTTACTGTGAGGCAACAGTGCTAACCACTGGGCCACCGTGCTGCCCCCAAAACCTCCACTACCCTGATTCAAGACAAAGTTGGCAGCCTGTCGACTAATATCAAGATCCCCACTAGAAATTTTGGGAGTAATCCTCTGTTGTCATCTTTGTTTTGGGGAGCAAGTTAAGAGAGTTGATCCATCTTGTTTACTCCAATTCGGGAATGTTTCCAAAAGTACACCCTTTTTATTGCTCGCTGAGCTTGAGAAATTCGTCCATGCTTTTGTCTCATCCAAGCTAGACTCCTGTGGCGCTTTTAATGTTGCCCATTCTCATGAAATCCTGCACTCGTTTCTCCTTTGGATAACAAGTTAAAGTACTTATTACTTTATTTTTCAGTTTCTGTCTAAAACCCATATGTGAATCCTAACCAAATGGAGAATGTGTCTTCCTGTTGTTCCTCTACAGGCTACGGCATCTTTTTCCACACAGAAACGTACAGAGGTCAAATGCAGGGGCCTGTCATTCAAAATCATGCTTGTATTGTGTCATGTCCAAATGTCTGACGTAGTGGAGAGACACTCTAAGCCCTTTTAAATCTCAGCTTCCATGTCAGCATAACATTTATTCAAATAACTTGCACAAGGTTCTTGTCTCTCTGCCAGTCATGGGAATCTAGTTCAGTGCTTTTTCTGAAAGATGGTGGGATTTCTTCCATTTAATACTCTTCTACAAACCTCTTAATTTCTCCTCGTGTTACCCGCTGTACTCCTGAAGGAAACTCAAGTTTGGCCAATTTAGCAGAGGGCATGTCCTGAATGTCTCCATTCATGCAGCCATGTCTTATTAAAGCAGCAGTAGACAACATTTTTTGGTTTAACTTATCATTATGAAATAAATGTTGATTGCACAGTGTGAAGACTATAGAATAATGACACCATTAGCGTTTAGATTGGTTCCCTATAAGCCTTAATTTCACTATGCAATTCTGTCTGCCACCGGTCACGATCTCGCGAGAAAATGAAGGCTCGATTTACGGCACAAAGGAAGTGTGTCAACCATTACGCAACCAAAATAGGAAGAGGATAGCGCTTTTGTTTTTCACGGTAGCTATCAGTAGCTATCCCCAGTAGCAGAAATGTTGCACAGTGGAACAACTGAAGTGACAGTGGAAACTCTATCCGGCAAGAGAAAAAGAACCCCGTTGATGGAGGAGGCAAAGTAGGGGAACAGGGAGAGTGATAGAAACAGAGGTAAAACAAGAGTGAACCTCAGACAGGTATTCACTCGATGGAGCGAGCTCTGGTGTTGCATCGAACTCTGTTTCCCCATCAAGATCTGTTTCCCCCTAGCCAGACGAAAGCATTCACATGGAAACAGGTTAGCTATCAGTTACGATTAGGTTAAGGTAAGTGTTAGGTTAAACTTAGCGTTAGGTTGAGGATGAGGTTAGGTTAGGTTAAGGTTAATCAAGCGTCCCAGTGTTGTATTGAACTCTGGCTAGGGGGAAACAGAGCTCGACAGGGAAACAGAGTTCTATACAACACCCAGGACTTGAGCAGGTTCCAAACTAACCTCCAATTAGCATTATTTCTACTGGATCAGTAAGTAACACAACCTGCTTATCTATTTATACTCCCGGATATTTTACTCCGCCTTTAATCGTAGCACTGAGATCAGGGTTTCTAGTTCAAATTGGGATTCTTAAGATTGTTTCTTGATTTGGATAGTAGCCAGGCTGCAAATAAACAGAAAGCGATGCAGATGTCTTTGCACCAGCAATGAAAACACCTGGAAACATTGGGGGAGGGAGGAGTTGCAAAGTTGTCTACAGTCGCTTTAAGGTGCTTAGACAAATTGCTGGTTGAGTTCACAGCAGACGACCAGTGTTTCTGTTCTGACCTGGGCATAACTTACATTTCACAATTATATTCTCGTCTGTAAGTGAAATAAATTCAAAATAATGGATGTATCTCCGCTTATCGAGCCACCCTCCTCCAGTCTCTCTCTTTTCGGTGTCTCCTCTCTTGCAGTTCGTGTAGGCATGTTAACAAGGCATAAAGGGGAAGACACAAAGGGACATTTATATTGCAACAGTTCCCGATGAATATCGATTTAACGTCTTGAATGCGACCGACAAAATAATTCCACTGAAATCCTATGGGTGACCACAAATAGGTGATTAAGTTAGTAACTGTAATGTGATTACATAAATTGAACCGTACATGCCTTACGCTGCTTTGTTACACAAAGCTGTGATGACAGCATCCCAACACTGTTCATGTCTCAGGGATGCTTCTCCCACCAGCAGCTGATCCAAAATGCAGTGGCAGCATCTCAAAATGACAGGACCACATCTCAACCCCTCTCAGCTTCCCTGCCCGGGCTGTCCAGCTACAGAACTAACCTTAAGATTTCTCTGTTGATATACAACACGATATGTGGTCTGGCCCCTAGTAACCCCGATGCCCTTTTAATTCCCTCCAGATCCGGAGTGCACCCTGAAGTGCTTAACTAAACATGACTGGACGTTTGCTGTTGGGACACTTATAAATTTGTTTCAATCTTGTCTTTGTGCTTGTCTCACTTCCTATATAGTTAGTTGTACTTATTGTCTTTTTCACTGTAATATTGGTGTAGTCTTTGTTA